>NC_056744.1:741769146-741829146 GCF_019279795.1 Protopterus annectens
GTAGTGGGAGGGATTTTACATATTTAAGTAAATATTAACAATTTGCTTCAGACAAGTGGGTGCTTTATGTAACTTCTTTACCACTCTGCACACATCATTACCATGGCCAGTTCCTTATACACCAAAGCAGTTGTGTAACACTTTTGAGTCAGCATTAATTTACTCGAGGAAAAAAAATATTCCAGTAGTGCTACATAACCCGAAAGTAACAAGTACATGCCATCACAATAGCTTTTAAATCTCAGTAAAATGTTTCAAATGTTGACCTTAAAAATAACACTACTCCCTACAGCCCTGCAGGCCTGCTTGACTACTTTGGACATGAAGTAAGCTTATTTTCAAAGTTCTGTATGTCCTTTACATACGAGATGCTTGAGGTTCCAGACTGGACAATTTAATTTCAAACTTTTAGTTCTACACTGGCATATCCATGGTTCCAAGCTTAACTGCAAACTGCTAAGCTCTAGTCTGTATCTACCTTACAGAAAGCATTACTTCAAAGTACTGTCATACTCTGAGACACACTTACTTAACCAAGTGCCCCAAAATATAATAGTCAAAAAATATTGTTATTCCTAAAAATCACATGCCATAGCCAAGAATATCTTTATTTCTAAAGTAAAAAATATGCAGTAACCCTTAATTTGTTAACATTGTTGCCTAATAGACATCTTTCCAAATAATTGTAAGCAAAATTTGTTATTCAATAAGGCTTATTAATCCACAGTACCTTCACCACCTAATGCAGTTACTTAAACGTTAACAGTGCCACTCTCAACAATAACATATAAACTGCTAAATAACAACTGCTGCTTCCATTCATTGCTTTCAGCTGGGGTCAATGTCAGGCATTGTGTGGAGGTGGAAAGAACACTTTGAAGAACTTCTGAATTAGTGGCCTTGCTCTTACCTGAAAAGGAAATACCCGAAGAGGAAATGCCAACAGCAACTGGTTAGTTTCTGTCCTATTCTGGACATGAAATCACTTGTGTGGTTAAACACTTCTGTTCTGTGAAGGCTACATGACTGGATGAGATCCAGCCAGAAATGTTAAAGGAGCTAGAAGTTGCTGAGGTGTCTGGGTAAGGGATCACTGTTGTCTGTATCTCCAGGAATGGCTATGCAAGGATTTTGGAAAGAATTCATCTACTAGTCATGCCTGTAGTTCAGGTGGAACAATGTGGATCTTGTCTATCTCTTGAATGGCAGATCAACTGGTTATCCTTGCACAAATATTGGAGTAATCATATAAGTTTGCTAGTACTGTGTACTTGTATTTTGGGGAAAAAGAGAAAACATATGATCACGTACCTTGGAATGTATTAAATGATGTGTTACAACAGTATGGGGTCACAGTGCCATTGCTTTTTGCCATTTTTTCCTCCATAATTGTGGAGTGGCAGTTTTCCTACATGTTCAGCATTGCACTAGGTGTCTGCATATCTCTCAACCTCTCAGCTTTCAAAGTCTTTGCAGAGGCTATAGAAAATCATAGCAGGGGGTCCAAAGTGATAGCATTCAAAATTTGCATATGCAAAAATTCATGCTTGTATGGTGAGGCACAAATGTGTAAATTTTTCCTTTGCCAGGTTCGCATTATAATATTAGAATCCTTGTGGTGCTAATATTCACATACCTATATAGTTGTACTAGAAAAATGAATCAGTATGGCACTGTAAAGTAATACACATGCCTGTTTTGAATTTTCTTCACAGCATTGTAACCTTCCTACTCATCCTGACATTGTAAAAGCTTTGAAGTGTATAATTACACATGCAGGCACGCATGTGTGTGGATCCATTTTAGAACATTGAAAGCCCATAACATTGGGATTCAAAACATTGAGACCAAAATCTTGAAAATTCAAAACATTGAAAACTCAAAACATTGAATCCCATAACATTGAAAAAACATAGGAAACCAATACGTAATATATGCCAACACAACTACATACAGAAACAAATAAAAAACGAACCATATTCCATTTCTCCAAATATAATACACAGAACAAAATGGCAAACATACCATTCCGCGCTTCATGACTGCCTGTTTAAATTGTAAAAAAACTATCCTCAACCTTCTCCTAGAAACAATACTTCATTGTTAAAACATTATACATTACTATGCATCTCTCTGGTACTTACCGGAGTTTCATAGGTAACCTCAGTTATGTTCCCTTCTTACTTGCAATACTACAACATAGTGCATCTTAGTGGAGTGTGATCTTGGAGTTGATATATTTAAGTAGCAGGGGGTGTGGATGGTGCAGTCCCCCACATGGGGGGGGGTACAGGGGGACTTGCTCCCCTGCTTATATTTGAATAAGTGTAATATGGTTTGTTTTTTTATTTGTTTCTGTATGTAGTTATGCTGGAATACAGTACATGTTGCTTTCCTATGCTTTTTCAATGTTACGGAATTCAATGTTTTGAGTTTTCAGTGTTTTGAATTTTCAAGATATTGGTTTCAGTGTTTTGAATTTCACTGTTACGGGCTTTCGATGTACTAAAGTGAATCTGTGTGCACAACCACACTCTCATACACAGAGACACACACACACGGGCATGCATGCCATACTTCTTAAATTCTTAGTACAAGAAATCTGGACAAAGCCTAAAATAGTCTCTTTACAGATTTTCTTCATGTTTCACTGTTGCAGTCATTACATTTGGGTAATCTGCTGGCAGGTTGCCCTCAGTCACCCTGATTAACAAAGTCGAGTCCTGCGTCGGTTGCTGCCCCTTCTTCCATGACGTCAGGCCGACAGGGGTATAAAACATGCAGCCGACACCATTACACCAGTCTTTCTTGCCACGCGGTGCCCAAAGTAGAAGCAGTTCGCAAGTGCCAGTCAGCTGACTCCTGAAATTTTTGTTTGAGAGTTTCAGAACCGAAGTCTTCAACTAAAAAGCCAAGTACCCCGTTGGGGAAACTTTTTCTTGCTCCTTACCGATGTCAGTAAAAGTTAATAATTGCATTACTTGTGGGATGCAAGTACCGGATAAGGATTTTCATTTGTACTGTATTCCTTGCCTAGGCTCTGACCACAATGTACCTTGCTGTCAGTTTTGTGCTAAATTTAATCAATGCACTATTAAGCGTCAGTACATTTTTGCTTCTAAATATTTTGGCTCACGCTTTAATTATCCAGAAATGTCATCTGTTAGCAATCCAACTACCGGAATACCTAAAAAATGCAAAGAAAAAGACAGAGACAGGTCGTTGAGGTCCAAAACTGATGACGACGCTTCTAAGCCAGTCGCCAGTACTCAGTGAGGCGCTTTCGCAGCCCTTGATACCCACTACTTCTGATTCGCAGGCCTCTACTGATACCCATTCGGAGTATGGCATGCCGCGAGATACTTCACTTATGGAACCAGTGGATGTCTCTACCTTAGATGGGTCTGGAGCCGCTGTGCAGGCACCGGGCTTCTGAGGGCGTTTTCAGGCCTACAGATTTGTATATTAGACTGACACCATCTTCAAAACTAAGGTCTAAATCTATGTCTAAAAAAACGACACCTGGGCCACATGTGCAGGCCCCTATGCCTAAAAAACAAATGATCAAAATGGCTGAAGATTTAATTACTCTGATCAGGGGTAGTCAACCCCCCCCCCTTCCAAGAGGCCTAGGCAATACATTGATTATGAATCTTCTGAACAGGATTCTATTTCTTCTGACTCTTCTAATGAACAGGATTTGTCTATACCTACTTATGAGGACTCTGATGCAGAAGATTCCATTCCTTCTGCTTCTCCCCCTGAGGATTTTTCTTTTGGGGAAACTTTACATACCTTAAAGGAACATTTCCACTGGGAAAGTCAGGATTTCTCTGAATCCAAAAAGAGACTTAGGGATTTTCTTCTTCTTCCTCAGCATAGGCCTTTGGCTATACCTCCTGTTCTAGACATTGTTGACGATGTTTTTTCAGAATCTAGTATGGCGTCTGATTCCCTGCCTCCGGCTCCTTGTAAGCCAGACAGATACTACAGGTTCCTGACCCCCACAAATTCCTTTTCAAAAATCCTTTTGCAGATCCTGAAACCATTTCTCAGGGTCCCAAGGGCATTAAGGCTTCTACTGCTAAAAATCCTACCCCTTCTGATAAAGATCCAGGACGCTGGATAGATGGGGTAAGAAGGTTTACACTTCCACAACCTTGGCAATCAGGGCTTTAAACTGTCAGTTTCATATGCTTAAATATCAACAGCATATCATGGGACTGCTTAAATAGAAAATTTATGTTAATTTCTGACTGTGTGGAAAATAAAGATTTACAGGATCTATTGCATTCAGCTGAACAAGTTGGCAAACATACTTTGCAATGTGGTTTTGATTCTTTGGAGGCCTCTTGCAGGGCTGCTGTAACTGGGTCTGTGCTAAGAAGGCATGCTTGGCTCAAAGAGCAAACTCTACCTGATCATGTTAAAGCAAAATTGTTGGATGATCCTTTACAACAGGACCTTCTCTTTGGTAATAAGGCTGAAGAAGTCTTAAAAAAGTTGGAAGATAAAGCTAAATCAATGCAAACTGTGAAAGATTTCTTACAAGTGCAATCTCCAAGATTTAGTAGACACTGGCCTACTAAGAACTGGTCCTTTCCAGTTCCTTCAAGAGCCAATCAAGACAAACCCAGACATCCCAAGGGCTCCAGGTTTCAGTCACAAGGGACTTTTTAGAACAAAACAATGGGGTTCCTCCTCCTCCAAATCTGGAAACAACAAGACACCTCCCTATGGTAAGCAGTCTCAATGACTTCCCTTTACACTTACTAAGCACTTACTTTTTAGCCACCCCTTTGGGGGGAAAACTGGCACTTCATGCAAGAAACTGGCAACTTATAACCCAGGACAAATGGGTTTTAAATATAGTATCCCAAGGATACAGATTTCATTTCCACACGTTGCCAATCCCAAACGGATGGCCAGACCTGCCCCTAAATCAGTGGGCAGAGGCCCAGAAACAAGTACTGTCTCTCATGAACATGGGGGATATTCAACCAGTACCAGAAGAGGAAAATGGACAAGATTTCTATTCAAGACTTTTCCTGGTACCCAGAAAAGACAAATCATGGTGTCTAATTCTGGACTTATCTAAACACATTTCTGAACATTCCAAAATTCAAGATGCTGACTCTTAACAGTTACTTCCTATGCTAGGCAAAGATGCCTGGTTGGTAACTCTAGACTTAAAAGAGGCTTACCTGCATATCCCAATCAGGGAATCTTGCAGAAGACACCTCTGCGTCAAAGCAAGCTACTTGCATTACCGGTACTCTGCACTGCCCTTTGGCTTATTTACTGCACCCAGGGTCTTCACAAAGTGCCTGGCTCCAGTAATTGCATTTTGCAGGCAAAAGAAATATTCAAATATATCCATACCTGGATGACTGTCTAATTCAGGCAGAAAACAAGGACATTCTTCTAAAACATCTGGCGTTTGCAAAAAGGGTTCTAACTTGTCTAGGGTACACTATAAATGAAAAGAAATCACAACTGGTACCCTCTCAAAAAATTACATTCCTGGGTGCAAGCTTGAATACAACTGCCCAGATGGCTTAGCTTACACCAGAAAAGCAAATTCATTTGGTAACTTACTTCAAACAGGTGGCCACAAAAACCCTGTTATCTGCAAGACAAATTCTGCAAGCCTTGGGGTTCATGGCCTCCTGCATTCTTCTAATTCCATATGCAAGACTGCATATGAGGAAACTTCAGTCATACTTAAAGTTTATGGAGTCAACATTGTCACAGCCTGGAAACAATGAATCCTATTATACCTTGCCTGCAACTAGAGTTCCTATGGTGGGCAGAGGCCTGCCACCAAAACAAGGGACTGCCATTCTCTCCACCCCCTGCCACCCAAACCATAACTACAGATGCATCAGGCTATGCGCTTGGGGGGCTCATCTGGCAGGGAAGTGCATTCAGGGCAAATGGAGCCCAAATCAAATGCACCTTCATATCAATCAAAAAGAAATGCTAGCTGTACAGAATGCACTGACAGCCTTCAAGGACTACCTTCGTCCAGGACAATTGATGATAAAGACAGATAACACCACAGTTATGTGGTACATAAACATGCAGGGGGTACACACTCCTACCCCCCTTTGCAGACTATCCATAGCATTGTGAAACATGGCCTTGACTTATCAAATACAACTACAAGCTCAATTCCTGCCAGGAAAGCTGAATACTCTGGCAGACGAACTAAACAGAAATCTCATGGCCCCACACGAATGGAAACTGGAACCATGGATTTTCAACATGTTGACACGCAAATGGGGGAGTCCAGACATAGATCTTTTTGCTTCACCCCAGAACTATCAGTTGGACAACTTCTGCACAAGAACTCATCACAAAAAAGCCTGGAAAGTGGATGCTCTATCATTCAGCTGTTAAAACCTATCAGTCTATGCCTTTCCCCCTCTGCCTCTGCTCTCCAAAGTTCTACTAAAAGTCAAATGGGACAAACCAAAAATGATTTTGATTGCTCCAGACTGGCCTCGCCAACACTGGTACCCTCAGCAAACCTGTGATGGATGTCATTTTGGAGGCAAGAAGGCCTAGTACTAGAAAATCTTATGCTGACAAATGGAAAAGATTCTCTGCCTGGAATCAATCACAAGGGATAAGCACAGCAGTGCCCAATATTCCTCAGATTTTACAGTACTTAACTGAGATGCTTCACAAGGGCCTGTCCTTTTCTTCCATAAAAATCCATGCCTCAGCCATTTCAGCTCATTAAAACACAGAACTTCCCCTCTTCTCTCACCCTCTGCTAAAGCAGTATCTCAGAAGGGCCAAAAACTTAAGACCACCCAGGAAAGCTCAAACCACTGCCTGGGACCTCATTTTTGTATTGAAAAAAACTCACTCTCCCTCCTTTCAAGACAGCTGCTACTGCAGACTTAAAATTTCTCTCCTGGAAAACAGCTTTCCTTTTAGCAGTCACTTCATCTAGAAGAAGGATTTCCGAATTACAGGCTCTTATGGCAGTGGAGACTTTCATCATTTTTTTATGCGGACAGGGTGTCTCTCAGGACCAATCCATCCTTCATGCCTAAGGTGGTATCCAGTGTGGCTCTTTATCAGACCATTCCTTTGCCAACTTTCTTTCCCAATCCACAGAACAAGGGGGAGTGGATTTTGCATTCATTGAATGTACACAGACAACTTAGATTCTACTTAAACAGGACAAAATCTCAAAGAAAATCTGAACAACTACTGGTGGCATTTGCTGCAGGGGCAGAGGGAAAGGCTATTTCAAAGCAGACTATTCCCAAATGGATAAGCCATGGTATTCGTTTCTGCTATATGCACCATGGTAAAACTATTCCCCAGGCGATCAGATCTCATTCCACCAGGGCTGCATCCACTTCTACAGCCTCTCTCAGAGGTGTTCCTACCAGAGACATTCTAGAAGCTGCTACCTGGAGCTCAGTTCATATGTTCACCAAACATTACCATTTACCTTTCTTCTCTAAATCCAGAGCTGGTTTTGCCACTGCTGTCCTGCAGGGCCTTATAGCTGGTCCTAATGCTGTATAATTTCCTCCACCCTACCTTAGCTTTGGGAATCTACCAAAATGTAATGACTGCAACAGTGAAACACGAAGAACATAGTACAGTTGTGTACACTTACCATAAATGTAGATGTTCAAGTGTATTCACTGTTGCAGTTCTGGTTACCCTCCCTCCAGCCCCCTATTTTTCGCTGACTATACCTATTCTTTCTTTCACTATGCTTATAAGCCCTTTTGGTGTTTTTGCTTTTGGGATTGGAGGTATATTTTTTGTTTTTAATTTTATTTGCTCCCCATTTGGGGGGCATCTGACATCGTGGGCAAGAAAAACTGATGTAATGGCGTCGGCTGCATGTTTTATACCCCTGACGACCTGACATCATGGAAGAAGGGACAGCAACTGACGCAGGACCCAAGACTTTGTTAATCAGGCCGACTGAGGGCTACTGCAAGGAGATAACCCAAATGTAATGACTGCAACAGTGAATACACTTGAACATCTATATTTATGGTAAGTGTACACAACTGTACTTTTTTGCTATTCATAAGTATTGTAGTCTAATAGATGATACCAGTGTGTAGGCTTTAAGTCTGAAATAGCTGCTATATCTATTACTGTATCAGAATTGTAGAGATTTAACAGAAAACAAAAAGCATGCACTGTTCTGTACACTGGATGTGGTGTAACAAGTTACAGATCATTCAGTGATAAACTAATGAATTTTAGCATTATTGTCATGGTATAGTACTTATAAATAGATAAGCTGTAAAAAACATTACATTTTATTTATGTAGCTGTCAGGTCAAATACAATACCAAACTAGGTCTGTACTATCGGTTTACTTTGTCACAGCCATGAAAAGCTCTTGTGCAGTGGCATTCACATAGTGATCTCTCAGTGGGAACGAGTGACACTGTCACTTTTTTTTGTCAAGAGTAACAGCATGAATTTATTTTTTCTCACAGCTTTCTATTCATTTTGCATTATGTGAAGTGGTTAGAGATAATGGTATCTGGAACTACACAGACCTCGAGTTTGGTTTCATTCTGTTGCAGTCACCTTATCAGTCTTGTGCAGAACATAACCTTTCAGAATGCCAGTATACTGCTTCTGAAAGATGTAGTTTTTGCCTGCTATGAGGCTGAACAGAAAGCATCAAAAAGAACAGGCTTGGCTAAATCCCTGTGGCATATTTATAACATTATTTACTGTATACTATTTAAAATGTTAAAGAAAGACTTACTATCTGAAGAACTTATTTTTGTGTTCCAGTATTATGTAGTATGGCAGAGATTCAGCATCTACAAACTGTTAGTGTCACTGCTAGAAGTACTGCTATGCAGTTTAACACCTTTTTGTAATGATTCATGCAGTCAGGCTGTGTACGTTTGTGCTTGTAGAAGTCATCGGTTAAGGTCTTATCAGTATGAAACAATATTGAGGGTTTGCATAGGATGGCTAATACATTGTATTAACCCATCCTATGAAACAATATTGAGGGCTTGCATAGGATGGCTAATACATTGTATTAACTATTCTCCATGTCTGCTGTGCATATATTAAAATTGTCTCATTCATTGTGTAAGTTTAATGTTTTCTTTAGCCCAATGACAAAATGCACACTCTGGACACTCCAGTATTCTAAGCTAATGTTTATGACAGCTATTGGATGATGTATGCATTTGTATTATCTGTATAAGGTGTCGGTAATTATTATGAGTATCAAAATGTGCTGATCATCTGACTAATGTGAAATGCAAGCCCCTTCCTTTTGCTGTTTATATTTATGAAGTATTATATGAGAAAAAATAATTGGTGCCTCTATATCCGCATTCAGATTGTGGCTACGTTGGATGCATGTATCATCAGTTATGTAGTGTCACTGGCTCAAAAAGTAACAGGTAGCACATTTGCTTTGAATGTTGGAAGGTGAGAAGACGGGATTATATTCCCACATCAGGTGACTGGAATAATTTTTCCATTAATGACACTGCAGTGCCACATAAAATGAGGGTTGCATCCCTAAGTGTGCCATCCAGTAGATGAACCACTAAAACCAAGGTCCCATTTTCCTGAGCTAGTGGTAGCTCAGGATTAGGCAAAGGATTCCAAGGGCTTTATTAAAACAGTAGGTGAGCTTTAGCATACATTTTTCCATGCAATATCTACACTTTGTCTTACTGTTTTTTGTTTTTGTTTATTCTTTTCATCTGTAAATCATTTATATTTATTTCCTTCTTTCTACATTTTCACTGCTGAAACCCTTTTACCAGACCTACCTTTGAATTATCCTTACAGTAGCATCACATCCCCACATCTCATCGTACAATAACTCTACACAGCTACTTTTCCATAAAATTCATGCTGCACTACACAAAAAAATCTAGCTACAGTCTCAGTCACAATGTCATTCAAATTTTCATATGTCCCATATAATGTCATCCTCAAATCCACATTTGACCCCTCTCACACTTTAATGTATGTTCAGCTGTCTTGTCTACTGTGTGTGTGTGTGTGTGTGTGTGTGTGTGTGTGTGTGTGTGTGTGTGTGTGTGTGTGCGTATACACACACACATATATATATATAGTTATAGATATATATATATATATATATATAGATATAGAGAGATATATATATATATATATATATATATATATATATATATATATATATATATATATACATATATACATATAGAGAGAGAGAGAGAGATATGTATAGATAGATAGACACACACACACATATATATATATATATATATATATATATATATATATATATATATATAAAAAATATATATATATATATATATATATATATATATATATATAAAAAAAAATATATATATATATATATATCAGGGGTTTAGCCATTTTTTAGAGTTTGCAGTGTTAAGGTTTCGCACTGTTGTCCCCCCCCCCCCCAACCAGGATCTACTATATCAACAACTGTGGTCATCCATGATTCCATTCCTCCCTGCAGTCACCTCCATTGTCCTGCCCAAGTAACCCCCATCTCCAAACCACTATATAAACCACTGAATATAAACATAGTTAGCCTGTGCTCATTTACTAGTCCTCAAAACCATACTGGCATGGAGCATCCTGTTTTTTTTTTTTTTTTTACATGACTACAATCAAATGAGTGCCGTTCTGTGACAAGGCCAGGGACCACAACAAGACAGCTAGTTCTAAACATGTGTAAACACAAACTTAAGTAGTGTTTACAGATCCTTATAAAACATTGAGGTAGCTGTTGTGGTGATCCACACAACAGCAGAACTCACAATTGGCACAGCTTGCAGACTTGTACTTTTCCTTTGACTAGTTTAGTTATTTGGTGCTCTGGTTTTGGTTTGGTTTAACAATGTTAACATTAACCATTCACAACAAACAGCATCTGCTAGCCCAAGTCCAGACAAGCATACATTAAAATATGCTACAGCAGTCAATTATACCTGTTGTCTAGACCACCACTCAAACCTAGAGATACATCAATTGCTAGTCAGGTACATGATTGTTTTGTAATTAGTGCCATACAAAACATAATGAGTGACTAACAATTTAAATTGCTGCTATAGAAATTAAAGCAGTTCCAATGTAGGGACTGTGGTAATAAGAATGACAGTCTGTTTCACTATCTGTAAGCATAGCATAAACACCTGCCATTCATTGAGTGAATCTGCCCATAACAACTCTTAACTTTACAGAGACTGCATTAATACAACACAGAGAAAATCTATTAATGGCTAGGTACCCTTAAGCTATTCATTAAATGACTGGCACAAAAAGAGAACCAAAGGGCTCATACTAGATGCTGTATTGAGCTTCATTCCTTTGGGGCAGCATTAAAAGAAAAAACAACCCCTGCCAGCCCGTGTCTGGGCTTTGAGAGATTTTGCTTACATCTGAAGCCATCCTTGGCAAGAAAAACTAAATTATCATTTTGCACTTGCATTGCTTGTTTTCATTATTCTGCAAAAGATTTCTGAGCTATTTATTGTTTTTCCTGCACTTGTTTACAGGATAAAGTTGCATTTTTTAACAGCTGCAAGGGTCGCTGTTCTGCATTTAAATATACTGCAGCTACTGTTTTTGAGTTAGTATTGGGCATCTGTCTGTGGTTCCCTAAACATTTGAGCTCTAAACCATTCATTTTACATTAAGATGGTCAAATTCTTTACCTGTGTGACAGAAGAGGGCTGATTTCACCTGTCAGAGCTAGGAACTGTTGGTGGAGAGCTTTATTGTGTGCTAACCTTATTGGCCATAGGGCATAGCTAGTGTAAAATGTGCTTTTTTACAGCTCATACATAAGCCTCATATTTCTGCAATGCTTCTGTTCATGCAGAGGCAGTTCGTAGTGTCCTGTATATACACAGTCACCAGAAGTTGCTCTTTCTCAATAAAAAACTACCTTGGAATTTTACAGCAGTCCCTCACTACTCATGGACCAACTAGTTTGCATGCTGAACAGCATTTCCATACTTAGTTACAAATGATTAGGTCTAGTTAACAGCACTCAGGACTGTTTCTGCTCTAACAGCATATGATTTGGTCGCTGGGCAACATTGTTGAACTGGTTAGCTGTAGATTACACCAGCAACAGTCATCCCTCTGCATAAAGGCAGACCATCAACTGACCCAGGAATTTACAGACCCGTAAGTTTAACTATTCCTGTATACAAGGCTATGAAAAGAATAACCATGGACCGATAAGTAATGACATAAGAAACCTCCAAACACTGGACCCAAACCAATTCTGCTTTATCAAGGGCAGCTCGTTAGGGTTATGGATGAGGGTAAAACAGTGTGTGCTGCCTTCCTTGACCTGGCCAAGGCATTTGACTTAATTCCCCACTCACTTGTAATAAATAAACTCACAAAACTGGGCATAAATCCCTACATCACTAGACTGGCTCATGTATAGGACACATGTTTTTAAAGTGAGTGAATCCAGATCCAGCAAGAAGCCATTTACTAGTGGTATGCAACAGGACTCAGTTCTGGAACCCCTCCTGTTTGGAATACACTTCTCTGAAGTCAATGTTAATGTGGAAGGCCTCTGGTTGGCAAAGTTTGCTGATGCCTGCAAGCTTGGGGCAATCACTGAATCCTCTAACAATGTAGATATCCTTCAGGAGGGTCTAAATTAGACAATTGATTGGTGCCAGAACCCTGGCATAAAACTAAATGAAAGAAAAATGCATAGTTATACCCTTTGGGAAGTTAAATACCCTAGCAAATTACAACATTAATAGCGCACCCCTAAGAGTAGGCTCAAAAGTGAGATATCTAGGTACACGGATAGTAGTAGAAGGGTGGTGCAGTGGTGCAACAGTTTGAGTTGTTGCCTCACAGCAAGAGGTTCTCCAGTTTGATTCTAGTTTGGGGTGCCTTCTGTGCAGAGTCTGCGTGTTTCCTCCATGTGCTCTGGTTTCCTCCAACATTCCAAATTTATGCATCTGGAGCGTTTGTCCCTGGGCCTCCACTGAAAATGGGCTGTGTCCCAGTCAGACTTTTCCAGTAAACAGATGTTAAATAAATAAATAAATAAATGTTGACTGTCATGTGTCCACAGTGGTAAGGAAGTCCTTCTATGTGGCACAGCTTATAAGTAAAGGTATTGCATCCAGATCCTAGAAGTTATAGTCCCACTGTACTCGGCCATCATTAGACCAATTATCAAGTACAATGCGCCATTTGGCATGTACTTGACTAGGCACTTACACCAGGTGGAGTGACCTCATGGGCTCCTCATAAAGAAAATACAGGGTGTAGACAGCATGTCCTATGCAGATAGACAAAAAGCCCTATCCCTTTACTCAGTCAAGAGCCAGCTGTTAAGGGCTATGCCTACCTTACAAGGCACTTACAAATCCAGCCCTGATGGAGCTGTTGCATATCTGCATGACAGACAGCACACGCTTCCCCCAATCTAGGGATCTAACCCTGGTCTGAAATTCAAATTCAAACAAAACATGCTGGAGAGACAGATATGTGTTTCTGAGATTGCCCCTTCTTTGGAACAGGCTTCCTATTCACGTGAAGTAGAGTCCTTCCCTAACAAATGCAGTTAGGATCAAATGATGGGGAATCATAAATTCACTCCTGGGGTAGTGACTATGTCCCTTATGGATGGGCCAATCTCTAAAATACTCAAGGCATAGGCACAGACCTATGCTATTCTCTAGCCCTTAAGGACTATATATCGAGTAAAATCTGGAAATATTGGCTAGACTTTTAAGGGTGCTTAAGCCATTGGCTAGGCTTTTAAGGGTGCTTAAGCCATTAGCATAGCAATATCCTATGAATCTATAAAATAGCACATTAATTTACAGTAGACCATCTTGCTACATTCTCCAAGTATTTTGCCCCATCCTATTGCCTGATAAATCTGTTACTCATTTATCAGTCACTGTAGTCCTCAATATGACCTTTTCTTCTGAATTCAGCAGGCCATGTGAAAAGGCTTTAGTAATAGTAGTCATGGAAACAGGTAAACAGAAGAAAATCCCAGTGGTCCCTGCTAGTCACCTTAAAAATGAAGACTGACGCAGTTTACAAATTCAATAAATGAATTTAAATTTACTAGCCAGAAATTCAACAAAGTCAGTAGCACACTCACCTTGGTACAGAAGGCTGTGGGTTTAATTTCCACACCAGGTAGACTGAATGCTGACACAGCATGAGGAGGGTGCTGTACTCCTGAGTATGCTGTCCTTTGGATGAGATGTTAAACCGAGGCCCCATCTGCTTGAGTTTGTGGTAGCTCTAGTGGATGTAAAAGATACCACTGCACTTAACAGAAAAGAGTAAGGGTCTTTTATTAATATACAAAAAAAAAACCACTTTTTTACAATATATTTACATGTTTACAGATATTTACAAATATTTACAAATGTGTAAATGTATTGATATACACATATATTCATAATTTACCTTACACTGAAGTTAAATCTTCATCCCTATTAGATCCTCACTCATTTTTCCATAACCAACTGATTTTACTCAATATTGTTGCTAAAATCCATTTACCATTAAACAATTTCATTTATTCTTTTATTTAATATAATCCATATGACGTAAATAACTTATTTCTTTTAACATTTTTTACTTCTATTCTTATATCCATATTTAATTATATCCATGTTTATTTTATCCAGTTCTTTTATATCATCAAAAAAAATCTTCTTTACATAGTTTTCCCCATAACTTTAAATTTGAAGAACACATGTTCAATATTATCTTCTTCTTGACATTGTAAAATTATTCTATCACTTTTTTATCCTTTTACTGATAATTTATCCATTACCCGTCTCCATAAAAATCTTGACATTCTACTTTCTGATTACACCATTTGGTTCTTATTTTGGTAGCTTTCATTTTTTTTTTCGTCTGTTAGATTTTCCCACGGTTTTACATAGTAATGTTTTATCATTGCATTCTTATGCCATACTTTTCTTTATCTATCTCGATTTTTGCTTCCCACAAAAATATTTTTCTAGGCAACATTTTATTTTTTCATTTATAAACTTTTTTTCTCTTTTCACCATACCCCATAATTTATCATACTTATATTTATACAATCTTACACTAATCTCTCATCTTTTTCATTTATCCACTTCGTAAATGCATATACAACTGGATTAATCAACCTTAAACCTCCTTCAGCTTTATTTACATACAAAACTCCGCTTTTTACCGGGTTTAATATAGAACCCCATTTAAATGAAAAGCATATCTGCAATAATTCCTTTACAAACACTGTTGACAACATAAATAAACTTGCTATGTATGCTATTTTTCCATCAGTGCTGAATTTATCAAATAAGCCTTTTTTCTGAATGACAATGTATATGTTCTCCAGAAAAGAAAGGTTTGTTTTATTTCTTTTATTGTTTTTCCCCACTGAATTCTAGTTACATCTTTATTCCCAAATGTTATCCCTAACACAGAAATTTCACACATTGTAAAATATATGCCCCCTATCTTTAATACATCATCTAAACCTTTACTTTTCTGTTTATTTAAAACCAACCCTATCACCTCTAGACACTCATTTTAAAAAATTACTTGTTTTACCCAAATTATGTTTTTTACAATTATAATGTCATCTGAATATGTTAACAGAACTGGAATTCTTAACCCTTCAGGTGTTGTATACTCCACCTCCTTCAATTTGTAATTTATTCCA
The DNA here is from genome assembly GCF_019279795.1 of Protopterus annectens. Taxonomy (NCBI): domain Eukaryota; kingdom Metazoa; phylum Chordata; order Ceratodontiformes; family Protopteridae; genus Protopterus; species Protopterus annectens. Next base: position 741,784,871 of record NC_056744.1, read on the forward strand.
CATAGTATCACATTCATAACTAATGCAAAGAGTATACAACTCATTGGGTATCCCTGTCTTACGCCACTCTTCACGTACACTTCTTGGCCTAACCACCCATTTAAAAGTACTTTTACTTTTTTTATTACTACTATATGCTGACATACATAATTTCCTTACTTTCTCACATATTCTTTTATTACTCCACATAAAATTTCATGTCCAGTTGTATCAAATGCCTTAATAAGTCCTATCATGATTTTTGTTTCTTCTTTTCTATTCAAAATATCATCCACAATTTCTCTGTCATTAATAATTCTTGACAGCCCTTCCCATTTGTACTATATATACTATCTTTCATAATATTTTTATTTAGTCAGTAAGTTTTTTTATCAACATTTGTTGATCAGGAAAGTCTGGCTGGGGCAGAAAGCATCCATTTTCAGTGGAGGCCCAGGGAGAAAAGGTCCACAATCATTCAAAAATCAAGTACAGATATTTTAAATCACAAAGTATCATGTTGTGCTACAAAACATGAGTGACAAAATGTTGTAATGAGAAGAACATATGTTTCATAGTAGAATGCAATGAAAAACATTAACGTGAACATGAAGGAGAAAATATGTGAGGAAAAATGTATTAGTCATATTACTTGTTACATATATTAGTATGAGGTAAATGAGACCCGAGATAATTCTAAGAAGATATTTAAAGAGATATTAGTGGTTACGTGATAGAGGCAGTGAGAGGAAATTGAGTGATGCCTTAGTATGAGAGATGATGTTTATGTTATGGTTTTAGAAGGAAGATGGATGAGGAGAAGAGATTATAGTGTAGGTAGGATGTCTTTAGGTAGCGTAGATGAGAAGGGAGGAAAGAGAAAGAGGGAGAGGAAAGGTCTGGAGAGACGAAGTAGAAAAGGTAAGGTAGAGGGGAAAATGAAAGAAAGATGTGGCGTGGTTTGAGAAGGTTGTGAATTGCGATTTAGGATGAAGGGAGTGAGTGAATATAGCGAGTAAGTTCAATCTGGACTGGCACAAGATTATGTCCAAAATGTAAAGTATTCTTTTAGGGAGCATTTAAAGATGGGAAGGTTATAAATAGTTATGGTAGTTAGCTGTAAGGAGTTCCATTTTTTCCCTGGAGATTTATTTAGTTTATTTATGGTGAGAAATTGTTAGTCTTCTGAACTAAGAGAGTCCTTTTAGAGAAACATATGTTGATTAAAGAGGTAAGAGCTGGGTAGGCGAATGGTTTGTGTATGCTTTTATTTATTGTTATAAGTTGAAAGTAGGAGGGGGCGGTCCATCCAGCTAAGGGAATGCAGAGCTTTACAGTGATGAGTAAAGGAGGATGAATTGGTAGCAAACTTGGCAATTTTGTTGTAGCAGCTTTCAGATTTGTTTTTAATGGGGATTGTAAATTGGTAGAATTGGTGCTCCATAGAGTAAGAAAGGCAGAAAGAAGGTTTTGGCTAGAGTAATTTTTGTGGGTGTGCTCCATAAATGTTTGCTTCTATGTAGCATGCCTAGATTTTGGATAAGCTTTCCTGATATTGCTTTGGATGTGGAGACCAGCTTTAAGATTATTACTTATTATGACTCCTAATAGTTTGGTATGGCAGACTAATTCGGTTTCTATTTAGTTTCAAATGTCTTTTGCATTACTTTCATAAAGATCTTATAATTATTATTCCATACTGTCATTCTCCACTTTTTCAATTGTCTTCTATCTTCCTTCTTCCATATGTTCATAGTTGTGTACTAGGCTAATGGCCCTGGAGCCTTTAAAAGCCTAGCCCATAGGATTACTCTGGTACCGTGCCACCTGACCTTAGCTCTCAGTGCCTCTGTCAAGCAGAGCCACTGGAGTGATCCCCAGGGCGAATTTTCTATTTCCCATCCACTCATCAAGATTTCTCTTGAAGAGGGCCAGTGAGGTGCTCTGCTTGACATGTATGGGAAGTCTATTCCATAGCATGGGCAGTCTCTGTGTTATGAACCTGTCCCTCCAGCACGTTCTGTTGATTGTGGTAATGAGATTGAGGTCTCTGGAGCATGTGGTGCGGTGAGATTTGTATTTCTTTAGATGTAGCATTTCTAACAGAGTTGGGTCAGACATGGCTTTGTAAGTCAAGCAGAGATCACCTCTAAGTAAGCAATATGAGACAGAAAATAGTTGGAGTTTTTTCAGTCTGTCCATATAGGACAAGTGATTAAGGCCTAGGATCCTCTTTGTGAGGTAATTTTGTGACCTCTCCAGTTGTTGCAGATGTCTAGTGATGTGCATGCTAAATGGAGTATTGTACTCTATGATTGGCCTAATGAGGGAAGAGTAGAGGGAGATAATGACCTCCTTCTTCCTAGATGCAAAACCCTTAGTAATGAGATGTGCCACATAGAAGGACTTTCTGACCACAGTGGCAATGTGGTGGTCAAAAGAGAGATTGCTGTTAACCTGTGTTCCCAGATCTCTTATAACTCCTATGTTCAGTGGACTATCATTGATGTGGTAATTCATGGGAACTGAGTTTTTTCCAAAGGGGATTATGACACATTTTTTGGTCTCAGTTGTTGGTCTCAGTGAGGCCTTTCTGTAGGATGTCAACATCACTTGGAGAATTAATAACAGCTCCCAAATTGCAATTGTTTGTGAACTTTGTCAGCCAGAGACCCTTTGTGTTGGCCTGGACTTCAGAGAAGTAGATACCAAACAGGAGAGGACCCAGGACTGAACCCTGTGGGACTCCATTCATGACTAGATGGCTGTCTCGACTTGGACTCAGCTACTTTCACACTGTGGGTTCTATCTGTGAGCCAGTTTGCAACCATCTTAGTGATATAGGGGTTGATGCCTAGCTTAGTGAGTTTTTCTATGATTCCTTAGTGAGGAATGGTATCAAAGGCCTTGGCCAGATCAAGGTAGGCTGTATGATCCACCTTGCCTTTATCCATAGTTCTGGTGACTGACTCAAAGAAGTCAACCAAGTTGAGCAGGCATTATCTACCCTTCACAAAACCAAACTGTGTGGGATCCAGAGTTTGGAGATTCCTTATGTCCTTGTTTATTAGGTCAATGATGATGCGTTCCATAGCTTTGCATATCAGACTTGTCAGGCTGATGGTGTGATAGTTCCCAGGGTCTGTAGTCACTCCTCCTTTATTTTGAGGGATGACTGTAGCAGTGCGCCATTTGGTAGGGACAAAGCCTGAGGTGAGGCTGTGATTGAACAGGGCACACAGGTGAGGTGCCAGTTCACTCTGTAGTTCATGTAGAGCACAGCCAGGGATATTGTCAGGACCCACAGAAGCTGTGTTCTTGGCCTTGGGCAGTGCTGTTTTAACCTGTTCAGCAGTAATACTGGGTGCCTGGCAATCTACTGGTTTTGTGATTGGTCCTCTGGGGGGGGGTAAAGTCGGCACTGAATCTTTAGGCCAGTATATTGGCAATATCTGTTGGCTCAGTATAGGAGGTACCATTGTGCAGTAGCTCAGAGCAAATCTGGGTATTGCCATGGAGATTCCTTATATAACTATAGAAGGCCTTGTGGTTGTCTTTACTATCTGCTACAGTTCTGTTTTCCTAGTTAGCTTTGGAGGATTTGATGAGGGATCTCAACTTTTTGTTGAGGCTGATAAGGGAGTTTTTCCAGTCTTGCGACTTCACCTTATTCTGCATCAGTTTCCTCCTTATGCTGTAGAGTTTGTTTATGGCAGTGGACCACCAGATTGGCTTCCTCTTTTTGGAGGAGAGCATCTTGGTTCTATTGGGTATGGCGATATCCATGCATTTGTGTACTTGTTTGTACTGTGCATTGGTGTATGATTCGGCGGTCATGCAACTATTCTCCATTTGCATGGGTGCCATGAAGTTAGCCACCTCTGTTTTTAGGAGATGAAAGTTAGCTTTGGAGAAGTTTTTCATGGTGGGTTCCTTTGCAGGGAGTTGGGAGGAATGTGGTCATCCAAGGTAATTAGTTTGTGATCGGATCTAACCAGGGAAGAGTTGACTATTGGCGTAGAGCAGCAGTCGCCCATGTTGGTAATGACCAGGTCAAGGATATTGCTACCTCTGTTTGGGGTAAGAATGAGCTGGTCCAGGGCATTGGAATTAATGAATTCCAGGAAATGTTGTGCAAGTGTAATGGTGCATGAGTAGCTTTCCCAGTTAATGGAGGAGTAGTTGAAGTCGCCCAGTATGAGGGTGTTAGGTTGGACCCTAATTTTCTCCAGGGTGCTTAGGAATGTGGAGTGAGAGTCTTGGGACATGGTTGGGGACCTATAGCAGGCTACGATCTGAATTGTTGTCTTACCCAATGTTGGCACCTGAAGTATCTCAGATGCGTTATGTTGGGCTACCAGTCTGGAGGTGTGTGCATCCTTTACGAATTTGAGATTTATTTAAATATTCCATTGCATAATTCTTTGTACATAAAACCTTTACTTAACCATTCATTCAAAATGTTTAAAAAAATAATTTTATATATATATATATATATATATATATATATATATATATTTTTTTTTTTTTTTTTTTTTTTGCCAATCCCTTAAATTTTTATACATTTCATACCCTATTCCATCTGGTCCTGCAACTGAATCTATATTTACTTGTCCTAACAGTTAATGTAGCTTATATAAAGAAATCTCTCTTTTCAACTCCTTATTCTGTTTTTCTGTTAATTTTTTTTTTTACTTTTCATATATTTTCCCTACTTTCTTTTTTTCTTTATTGCACATATTATACTACACTATTCGTAATCTTTTCACGAGTTCTTTCTATTTCCCCTTTTACATTTTTTTATTTCTCTCATTACACTGCCATCTTCCTTTACTAATCTGCTTAAGTAACTTGATACTTCTCTTTTTCCTTGTAAAAAATGTCTTTACTTATATAATAATTCTTGTATTTACTTATTTCATATAATTATTTTTCTTTGTCAAAGTACTTTTTATCATTATGTTTTAAGTCTTCCAACGCATTATATGTTCTTTTATATTTTTCTTTCTTTGCTTTTATCACATCATATTGCCACTGTAAAAAATATATATATTTTTCCTTAATCATCCACCATTCAGACCAACTTTTATAAAATGTACTCATAGTAATATGATCTTTCCATAATACTAATCTCTTTACTTCTTCATTCCGTGCTTTCTCATTTATCCTTTTTATTCCTTTGCCTATTTTTTTATATATAATGTGTTTTCCTTTATCTCAAGCCATGTTGCAAGATGATCAGAAAATCCTATTTCAGAGGGCAGAATCTGAATGGCTAACTGAAAGCATCAGTATTTTAGAGCTCCATATAACTAGTTAAATAAGGCAGGAAAAAATATATATTTTTTTCCTCCAAAGTATAAAATCTTATAGATAAAGGCCTAATTTACATAATTAGAAACTTTGGTGAAGTTTTACAAATAATTTCCTGTCAAAAAGCTTGGATATATATTCACTTGTTAAAATGAGCAACTCAAAGAATTATCATCAGGATGCTGCCTTAAAGAAGGAACTACAACAGATGGCATCTACCCTGCATGAGTTGTCTTAGAAGATGGATGATTTTAAAAAAAACCTAGAAAATCTTAAAACAAGCAGTCAGAAACAGGGTGACACCCTCAAGGAAATGCTACACCACCACCAGACAATGATAACAGGAATAGAGGTTTCTCTAAATGACTTAGAAAGCAGACTTAAGGAAGTGGAAACACAGAAAGAACTGCTTCTTCAACAAAACACTTGGTTGGTTAATAAAGTAGATGACTTGGAAAATGGGGAGAGGAGAAATAACATCGGGATTTTCGGATTACCTGAAAACACAGAAGGTGGGGATATTATTTCCTTTTTATCAAGCTGGATCCATGACTTTTTAAATTTAAAAGAAAGACTTTCCTTTGGCACTGAAAGGGCACACAGAGCTCTTGGGAAACCTGCCACTAACTCAAACTCTCCTCCTAGGTCAATAATTATCAAATTTCTTTCATACTTGGACAAGAAACTGATTTTAAGATCTGCTTGGAGGAAGGCACCTCTAAAATATAAACAAAGCCGGATAAGATTTGATAACGACTACTCATCTAGAATAATGGAACAAAGGAAAACAGTGTGGCCAATGATAAAGTTTCTGAAACAAAATAACATCAAGACACAACTTGCATATTCAGCCCAAGATAAAAATACTGTATGCCAATGAGATGAGAACTTTTATTGACTTAGCGGAAGCCTCTTCATTTATTAAAACTAATAATGTGATTACTTTACCAGAAGATATGGATTGGATGTCACCTTCTCTGAAGAGAACAAAAGAAACAAATGTCTGGACAGATGTCAAAAAGAAGAAGCAAAAGACTGATACTGTTACAGCCAAATCTCTCAAAGCATCTACTATGATATGAATTGTTTTAACATTACTTTAAAGGACCAATTTTACTGCTTGGAATTTTAAAACAAAGGTAGCTAACTACTGGAATCTTTATCTATATTTTTTTTAAAATAGATGAGGCATGTGAGTTTTCACATTACCTCAGGTATGTAAAACAGGGTACTTTTCTTTCACAGAAGGAGGGTTATATAGCACATAAAATATTTATACTGTAAATCAACATACATAGTATACGTGTATTTTCTCTTAATTTTCTCTCTTCTCTCTTTTCTCATTATTTATTTTAACTGCATCTTGTCTCCCTTTCTAAATTCTCTCCTATATACTATACTAATATAGTCTGTATATATTTAATAACTCACTTTCTATACATAGATAAATAGTAGTCTTAATTAATCTAGTTTTAAGGTAGACTAATTGGAATAGTGAACTTAATTGTTATTACAATATTTATTAGATTAATGATAGTGTAATGCTTATCGGGATTGGGGACATGTTTGTGATTAACTCTGAAATGCTCCATTCATGTACATATGTCCTTTGAATTATTTCCTTTTAGTATTAACAAATATATAAAAAAAAAAAAAAACAAAGGAGGGAAAATGTACTGTTGGTTAAGAGAAGTGAAGCTTTCTTCACATTCTATTTGCATTGCCATAACAACAGTAAATGCTTGCTACAATTTCTAAGGACACTGTGAGCCTGCAAAGTGCATTTAGCCTCACAGATAAATAATAAGAAAAAGTAATGTTTAGTTATTAAAATGAAAAACAACCTAAGCAAGGTAAAATAAATACATAATAGGACTATTTGTAAATATTTTATGATTTATCCTCATAGGATTACATATTCCTGGAAACACAACTGAAATGTTCCCAAACTACATGTGCACTTAAATGTAGCTGCTTGATTAAAAAGTATTATTCAGTTTAACATGCTAATTTCACAAGCTGTCTGCACTGTAAACATTTCATTTTATATGTTACTTGAAATTGTCAGTCTCTAGAGCATATGAAAAGATACATATTACTTTTTGCAACATGTTATCTTTGCAGTTACCTCACACACTGTACAAACTCACTTGGTAATGGGTAGCTATTCATTTCAAATATCAGTTTAAATATTAAATGTGCCCTTGAAATGCTATTGACATTTTGACAAAATATAATCTGAACTGCAAAATTAATGGCTTGAAAGAAGTGAAGTAATGCATAGATTTCAAAGACAGTACTTGACACTACAGTAAAAGTAAAAATATATATTCACAAGGAAGTATTGAAATGTTTTAGTCTTCCAGTTAAAATAGCTTACTGTCAACATTTTGCAATTTCAGAAAGTTTGAAGAGCTAGGAAATTACTATTCTTTGTCTTTATAATGATTATTAGACAGATGTTAGGCTCTGCTTAGTTTAATGAATTATGACATATGTTTATGAGGAAAAGTGGACTCAGACTACACATTCCTGGAAACTCAACTGAAATGTTCCCAAATTACTTGTGAATTTAAATGAACCTGCCTGATTAATAAGCATAACATACTTTAACAACCTGAATCCATAAGCTATCTGCTCTACATATGTCACTTGTATATGACAGGCTCTAGAGCACACGAAAAATATATATTTTTGCAACATGCTATATTTGCACTAACCATACATTCTAAACTAACTCAATTGGCAACTGACAAGTTATTTATTTGAAACAGTCTAAATATTAATTGTGCCTTTGAAATGTTGTTGCCATTTTGACAAAATAAAACCTGAAATGAAAAAGGAATGATTTGAAGAAGTGAAGTATTGTACAGATTTCAAAGACAGCTATTGCCACTGCAATATAAGTAGAAATGTATACATGCAAGGAAAAATTGAAATGCTTTATACTTTTAGTTAAAATAGCTTAACTTTTTGCTTTATATTTAATGTAATATAGGAAGATCAGCAGTATACACAATAAATCAAAACACACTGTAGTATATACATAGTAACTAGTTAAAGCAGAATGTGACAACAAAGGAGTGTGACAAAAATGTACAAAAGTGTGCCTAGAGATACAAGTTTTTCTAGGAACACGAGAACTTCAGAAGAGTAAAGGGATGCACAATGTCAAGAAGGATCTGCTTGCAGGGAGAGAAATGTGTATTCCCTTAAGAGACAGCTATAATAAAAAGTTGCAAGTAAATAAACATTGGAAAGACAGGTAGCGATAAAGTACAACAGTGCATATTTAACGAGAAGGATAGCAACGAAACGAGCAACCTGCCATGCTGGCTGAACATTAAAACAATCGACTAGTAACTAGAATCAGGTGTGAAGGGAAATAAGAAAACAGAGATGGAATGATGAGCATATAAAGGGACAATGTAATAACAAAGATTTAAATGAAGGACGATCTGAAAGAACTGTATATAAAACAAAGACCTGTTTTGAGATACCAAGCTGATTTGAGTAGGCAGTGGTGAAATAAAATAGAAATTTGACCAGAATTATGTAGGCTGAGTGAAAGCAGGAAGCTGAATATGTAACATTGTTTCACATAATGCTTGTCAAAGTTACATTCCTGCACCATCAGATATGTGAAGTAAAACGACACCATCTCATACAAAGGTAGACTTAATTTTCAATGTTATTCTGGAACTCTGTCCTCACTTTTTAAAGTGAGGTGGTAAAAGGAATGCATTTCAGTATTTTTTGTGTCTTTCGGCTTTTCCCAGTTAGGGGTCGCCACAGCAGAACTCCAGTCCGCTAATGATGATTGGTAGTGGATTTTTATGTACCGGGTTACCAGCCCTGATGCACAACCTTCAATGAAGGCATGCCCCATTCACGTATGCCTCCACACAGAAGACACTCTAGCTGAGAATCGAACGGGACAATGTCTTGCTATGAGGCGACAATGCTACCACAGCATTTCAGTATGTATTGTAAAAAATTACCTTAAGATACAAAAAAAGGCAAAGCTGTAGTAGTTGGGTGGGGATAGGGGTGAAGGGGCAGCTGACCTGAGTTCAAGGATTTAGTGGGCATGAAGATCTCTTTAGCTGAGAAGCTCATCATTCCATGAAATCAAAATAATTAAGCAGACACAGTAGCAAATTCTGGCTGCTTAAGTGCAAACCATTTTACACATGAAGTCTCAAAATAATCAACTACATTAATGTTTATTTTACACTATAGTAGTTATGATAGCTGTATGAATAAAAATTATATTGGGCTGGTTATTCAGGAAATGTGATTTCTTTCTAAAAAAAAATCAATCTTTGAGAAGAAAACAAGTGACATTTTTAAGTTTCTTTTTATCTTTACATTTTTTCATTCTCTTGCATATTACTTTCAGCAAAACGTGAACAGTAGAAGTTTTTATTTTACTTTGACTGACCTTTCTAACCTCCATAGTGTCCTAGTGAGTGCATTTGTTTAGCAGTGTTACATCAGGCAATGGTACAATAGTTCAGAACTAGACCATCTTGTGGGGGGGAGGTTACAAAACTGCAGTCATAATTGAATTATGCTGTTTGAAGTGCTCAGGATGAATTTCCACCCCTACACAAATTAGCAGTATGGTACTACCTCTGATATTAGCAGCCCTGTTAGATAGATGGAAACCCTGCTGTTACTGCTTATCCCCTCCCACCCCTGCAACTTCATGTAGCAGTTTACTGGTACCATAACCTCTGTATTTTTTTGTCTACTTTCAACCCTTCATCCAATTTACCTGCCTTGCATGGCTGCATAACATTTCTTTGTTGTCCCTCCCCCCACCAACTGATTGACTGGCTAAATAATTAAGTATTTTGCATAAAAAACAAGACTTGAAAGATTAATTGGCTGCTAAATACAGAGGAGAATTCCAAATGGGGTTGGAGTTTTGGACTGCAGATTTAACAATCTGATGGAGGAAGAGAAGGAAAACTAATAATTTTTAGCAAGCAAGTGATATGGGAAAGGATTGGGAAGACAAGCAACAGGAAGATTTAACATTTTTATTGTGTCCCTTGAATGATACATGTATTCATTAGCATACATAGCGCAAGTCTGCCAATGCCCTTGATTTTATATATATATATATATATATATATATATATATATATATATATATATATATACATATACAGAGAGAGAGAGAGAGAGCGCGCGCGCTATAGTAGTGAATATTTAAAGTGTGTATAATGTCGTCAGCTATCTAGCTAACTGAATATGGTCAGCTAGGCAGTTGATCAACAGGTATACGAGAGTGACAATCACTTTGAAGGGGAATAATCCCTTTTCCCAGGGATTGTATGATCTCAGAGGTAGTATATATAATTAACAAGAGGTTGTGGAAGGTGCAAGGAGGCTTGCCCCCCCCCCCCGAAAAAACCATGCTTTACTTCATTTTTTTTAAACGTTGAAGATGCATGCACAGTGGCACATGCGGTCAATATTTAGGCAGTTAGTTTTAGGTGTTTTCACTAATGTGTAGTACACCCATATATATATATATATATATATATATATATATATATATATAAATGTATATTTTAGAAACTCTTTCATTCTGCTTTTTATGCTTTATTTGCTCTTTAACAAGCAATTGTTTGCCAACAGACTCCACAAAATGTCTGCAATGTCCTGACTGTATTTGAATCATTTTTTGTCTTTCTTTTCTTTATCTTTAACTTAGCTGTTCGCAAGGTTTAACATACATTTTCTCCCGTCTTTTGTACTGCTCCTTTCTTTTATAATTCCTTCCTCCTCTCTCTGTTTTCTTCAGTATGGTTTCACTCACATAGTAACCCATCTCCCTTATATTAAACTACCTTTTCCTAGCTTTCACTTCTGTCCAGATATCCTCATATTTTTTCGATAACCATTTCAGCCCACATCTTTTTTCTCAGTACCATAACTGGGTTGAAGAGAAGGAGGTAGCAGCCCCAGGGGCAATGCAAACTGTTGGTAGGATGTAATCAGCACCACAGGAGGTTTGCCACTTAGGTGTAAGTGAGGTAATGGCAGTCATGTTGTCAGCCATGACTGACATAGCAGCCACTTACATGAACATGTTTGCTCACAGTGTGAGTATGCATTACTAACTGTAGGAAGGAGCTAGTAGTGAAAGTTCTTTGCTACAGTGTCACTGAAGCCCCCTTTTTCCCCTCAGCTTTGAAGGATCCGAAGACCTTTTTTAGCTGTAATTCTGCATTTTCATCCTTCTGCATCCTATACAAAACTCAGAGATGTCAATGAGTAACTGCAGAGATGTCAATGACCCTGCATCATCTTTCACATGGTATCATACCTCTCAACCTCTTAACATAAGAAATCTCAACAAAGCCAAAGCATAATTGGGGACATAGGCCCAAATATAGGGACAGGTTTTAAATATTGCTCTTATAAACTTATCAGGATTAAATGAAATTCCCTCAATTACCTGTCTTTTAAACTTAAAGGCTTATATGACATAGCCCATGTAATTAGTTATGTGCATGAACTTGGTGAGTTTTAGTATTTCATTGAAGTGATACAATTGCTTATTGAAATTATTAATATTTTTCATACATACGTTTTTAATTTTTTATTTAATACATGTTATTTATATTCATAATAAATCTAGGGAGATTTGTACATTAAATTAGGGTGTGTGTCTTTAAGGAGTGATTAGTTTAAACTGAAGTCACTTGGTCACGTGATTAAAGTGAGCTTTTAAATTCTGATTGATACATAGTGCTATGTGAAGAAGTCTTTAAATAGATTAAGATGAAAATGCTTATATGTGTATTTTTAATAAACGGCTGAAAAAAGTGGCGAGCATTGTGCACGTCTGTCTTATTTTGTGGTTTGTTGGCCAGTACTTTTCAAACTTACAAAGTTGCTAGAATAATGGATTTTGCATTGTCATGCATTTTCTAAAGGATTTAAAGTCAAAAATTCATGTGTATCATTATTCAGTGATAGTCCTCCATTATTAGCCAGAAAAAAACACATTTTATGAGGCGCATACCAAAATTATGAGGCATACATCTAAACATTCTGCAAAAATCTGGACAATTGAGAGGCATGCATGGTACAAAACTCACCTTTTAATTGTGTTTAATTTTCAGCCCCAGGCAATACAGTCTCCAGCAACATATTTTCATTATTTATTGTAAATGCATAACTTCCATACACACATAACCTAGTTTACTGCAAACAAAAAAATATTAAAACTACTTTTTTTGAATATAGCATATGAAAACCTTTTGATGTACCTGTTGTATCTTTTACTGCATATGTTACTTCACTGTACTGTTCCTCTATTACTTCTTGTTTTCCAAATGTAACTTCTAAAACATTTATCTCCCTCGCTGAAAATATATTACTCTTATTTTTGCTACATCTCCAAAAACCAGCATTACCATACTTCCTGCTTCTCACAATGCTTCTTATGACTTATTTCATTACAACTGATATATCTTTTCCTTGCATTTCCTTATTCTATACATTTCCTCATACATCACTTTTACAATTACTGTACTAAATAATTTCTGTAAAATGTTTGTAAATATTTTGTAATCTTTGTTCTTTAATGCAGCATGTCTCTAGTTTTCTACAATTTCTGCCCCCCCCCCCCCATTTTCTATAATGGCTCCTTCACATATCTCTTTATATCATATACCTTTAATAAACATTTATTCATTACCTGTAAGAGTACAATTTTTTGTTCTTCAGTGATCTCTTATAGAATGTATAATCCAGCCCATCTGGTCCTCAAACACTCCCTTCATTCACTTTGTTTCAAAACACCTTCTAGGCCTTCCTTGTTTTCTTTTCTTTCTAGCACTGAATTTCTTCTTCCTTCAGCTGCTCTCCTTTCCAACACTTCCCTCTATTTTATCTCTTTTTAACACCTACTCTAGTACCATTTTCATTATATCTCCTTGCCTACAACATTCTGAACCCCTTTTGTCCTTTAAACTAGTCATTTCCCCTCCTGTATTTCACATTCTTTTCCCCCCAAAAAGTGTAAATTCTTCCCTTTTCATCTCTTAGGGAAAAAAAAAACTTTGTTTAAAAGTCATGCTTCTCAGTTTCCTCTACTTGCACATATATTTGTATTTCCTTCTCAGAATTTTCATATTCATCTCTTAATAGCCTGACTTTGTATTTCTTTATTTTTTTTATATTATAGTTTTTCTTGAATCATTATGTCAGCTTCCACATTTAAGTACACTTTTTATATTTCCCTTTACATATTATCCACCTGCCTGATCATGAACATCCTCATGATGTCATGTTCATACCACAATAACTCCCTTTCCTATCTGGTTTGATCCGTTTTAACCATTTCACTTATTAATCTCTTTAGCCCTTTACCTTCTTTAATAATCTCATCATCAGTCATCATTTCTCACTTTTATAAAAAACACCAAAACAAATCCAAAAGAAAAAACAACCAAACAGCAAATGCACTCCTTATTTATTAGAAGGTAATCACTCTCTAATGCCTCGGCCATCAGGCCTTTAAAGAGATCATTTCTCATTGTGTCATATGATCCATTATAAAACATGCTGTCTTCATTCATTCCTTCCTTTATTTCACATAATCCATCTGACAACAATAAATAGTTTCAATTTTAATATTTTCTTTTATATATATATATATATATATATATATATATATATATATATATATATATATATATATACTCCTTTTTCTAAAATTTACTATTCTGTACTGCATTTCCATATTTTTTTAATATTCTGTGCTATTTTTCTTGTTCACTACAGTTAAAATATTTTACAAATATGATGGGGTTTTTGAATTTTTTTTTTTTGACTAATCTTGTAATGGTCTAAAGACTGATAGCCTAGCACTTACCTGTGATGGCTACATTATATTCACCACCACAAATATCTTCATCTCTTCAACCATTTTAATCCTGATTCCACAACCATATATACATAAATCACAGTTATGCACAGTGGCTTACTATTTATTCTTATGTCACAAATATCCATTCCTCCTAGAAATTCCATCATAGCATCAAGGACTTTCATATTTTCAAATACATAATACCCAAACATGTATCCTTTCCAAAATACCACACTATTTGTCTTCCCTAGAGTCTTTTCCATTGATTATGTATTTTGTTAATGTTCTCTGTACCTGAGTTGTGGCTTTAAAGGATCAGTAAACCAGTCATTCCAACTGGTTACCAGATACTAAATAAGTAACACATTGTTCCTTCTAAAAACCTTATGTTCTCTGGACATGTTATGTTACATCAGCTTCTTTTTCTTGACAACACTGTCCAGGTACGTGGGTGCTTACAGCAGACCCAGATTAATGGCTCATCAGTGTTGTCAGGAAAAAGGAGGGGATTTTCAGTATTAGGTTTAGAGATCCATGTCTCAGATTAGGATAAGGAATTAGGTGGGAGTTTTATTGTTAGACTTAAGGTTCTGGTAGGGCTGTACAGTTATACAGAATCAGATGGCAGAATGGTTAGGTAATTAACTGGGCTGGTGGGAGATGAGCACCTGCCACTTAGAGCAAGAAGCAGACAAAGTGTGTCATTGGTTACTACCATGTGATCACTTATGGTAGTCCCCACATATCTACTTGTTTCATTTTTGATATAACTAACAATGCATAGATACTATGTGCAAGTTATTCCTTTCCCTTCATGCAGTTTTCTTTAAGCACTTTATAACTTCCATTTCCAGGACCAGCTTATAATTTAATCAGTTTCATCTTCCTCCAGCTGTACCCAAGGTCCCCTTTCATTAATTCCTAACATTACATGTTTATTGTTAATTTCAGCATTAAACATGTTTCCCCTTCTTCAATTGTTCCATTGTCCCCAACTTTTTTGTCTTTGCTATGCACTGTTTAATTTTGTACAACAACATTTTAGGTGATCCCCGGGGTGAATTCCTTTCTCCCATCCAATCATATAGCTTCACAGGTTGGTACTAGGCTATCGGCCCTAGGGCCTATACAAGCCTAGCCATAACAATTCCCTGGCTATTTCTTCCCACACTATTTACTTCTCTGGACACCTGTCTAGCAGGGCGACTGACACTTTAACATTGTCTGTAATAACACCTTCATTTTCCCCTTCCACTTCACTTATTTCATCAAATACACCTACCTGTAACACTGGGCGGTCAAACCAAAAATGACCATCCATATTCTACTTTCTGCAAAAGCATTTTAGAATGCCTAATAGAATGTCCATACCCCTCATATTTATAAGACTTTCTTTTTGTATAGTCCTGAATTAAATGTGATGAGTCCCCCCCAAAAAAAGTGTTTTGTTTGCCTCCATTTCAGTGCTCCTTTTTTCCTTGCACCATAACAATATTTGGTAAATGCACTCATTTGTCTTCTTTAACTTGTAATGAAGCACGCATTCCAAGCTCTATTCCACTAATTTTGTTCATCTGTTACTCTCTATATCTCATAAAGAGTTTGACATCGATGAGGGAAAAAATGTTCATGTAGTCGTTCATTGGTGCACAGAAACATTTTGTGTCACTATCATTTGTAAATCTACTGGAGAAAAAGTCTTAAAATTCATGGAATGACTATGTGCTCAAATGTGTTAAGGCTCTAACATCTTTTACCATGTAACCCAAAGTAATTACTACTGAGTCCCAAATCATGTATCTTATTAATTTGCTGCACATTTTTTTTGTTCTTATTCAGACAACAACATTGCTTTCTTTTCCTAAATTTAAGCACAGGGCTTTCCACCAACTCCTTCAGTCCACTTGCAGTTACAGCTGCATATGACCTGTAATCATTGTTAGATCTCACCACTCCATTATCAGTTCCACTATGAATGGACAAATTTCAGGATTCTAAGGATCGGAATTGCCAAACTGCATTTCTCCCAAAAAATGGCCAAAAAAACACTTTTTAAATGCTTTTTGCAGGGACAAGCTCCCTGCCTCACACCACTATACCCTCCAAACTTTTTGATATCAACTCCATCACACCACCTTGAAAGAGGGTAGTAATTACCCCCAAAAAGGGTATCGCAGTGGGCACAACTTGCAACCAGTGATTTCCTTTGGAGGTGAACTTCAGGCAAATGACACTTGAGAGTTCAATCTTCATCCACTTGTACAGTACCTGACTTTCAACATGACCTTTTGCTCTGCCTCTTGGTCAGCTGCCACACCATCCTTCTTCATGTTCTATTACATTCCATTTCCAGTTTTTCCTTTGGCATAAGAATGTAAAACACCTGTATAAAACGTTTAAATTTACATTCCCAGTATCTCCCTGAGAAACCTCTGTACCCAGCTACACAACTTCTTCACAGGAAAAATAAAGGAATTATTGCATGTCTCTGTCTCACACATTATCTGCACATTGTCATTATCTATGCCTCCTTCTTCTGCCACCATTATTTGTTCTCCACTCTTCTCCATTTCCAAAATGTCTAAGGAAAAAAAAAACCTTCTCCTTCTCCACTTGCACTTCTATCATAGTTAATGTTCTCCATCTAGAAGCAGCCCTCTAGCTCCTTCTAGTAAAATAGTAAGGGGAATTTCCCTGGTACCCTGGTCAAATTTCCCTCCAGTCAGTATGACTATCACCATGGGTCTTTACTGAAAATATGTCATAGGCTTAGTGGGACTGTGATGCCCCTGCACTGGCCCAATAATCAAGGAGCCTCAGTCCTCACCACTGGCAACAGCTAGGGGATGTACATGCTGGGAGAATGACAAGTACACACACAGTAATGTACAATTTCCCTTAACAGCACACACAGATTACAGTCAGTCTGGGGCAGGTTTCTCCCTCTTTCTCCAGACCCCCAGTAAGACTTCCCACTGGCACAGCTATAGGGTTGAGACCTCAGCTAAGTGGCCAAGCTAAGACCTCCAGCACTCTCTCTGTCCAACCAGGGTTTTGTGTCCCTGCCCAAGTAGCTCTCACACACACTTTGAGATTTGATTTATATATAAGCACACACACACACTTGGGGAAGGCTGGCATAGGTTTACTAGCTATACCCCCTTTTGCCTAGACTATAAGGTAGTTCCAGCTGCCACCAGCCGTGGCTTGTACAGTATCACCAAATACATATGCCAGTACTCTTAAGAGCTTAAATATGTCTCACAAATACCAGCCGCAAAGACAGGTTTAAATATATTTAATAATAATTAATAAAAGAACAAGACAATACTCAGTCAATCAACACAGTTACTTCATAGTTGAAAATCACAGGAAATATTTTAAAACATTGCAGGACAGTCTCAAATAAATACAGAAAGCATCTAAACTAGTCTTTACTATATTCCTATCTATATCTAAGAAGAGTTACTATCCCCAAAGAACTTACTTACAGAGCCAGGCTAGTGCAGATGGTGATGATGAGTGGATGTTCTTGCTAGGTCCAAGACAAAATACAAACTGCACAATTGCTCTCTCTGAGAGAGTTCTTAAATCAGTGTCATATTTTACTGCTGGTTTAGCCTGGATGACATCACTTTTTGTCACATGACTTCAGTTCCCAGGCTAAAACAGAAGCTAATAGAATTTAACATCTCTATGTTAAAAATACACATCGCTCAGATGTTTGCAGATCTTGGAAGTCGTAAAACAGTAAAAACTTACATTTTAAACCTAGTAATTACTTTCCTCCAAGACAATACAAACACTTTTAGCTCTAGATATTGTGCCTGCTTCTGCATTGAAACTGAGAGATAATATCTCTTGTTTATGGCGTAGCTATAAACTAACTTAACCTCAACTATTCTTAAGATGTTCTTCGTGTTTCACTGTTGCAGTCATTACATTTGGGTAATCCTGCTGGCAGGTTGCCCTCAGTTGGCCTGAATTCCAAAGTTCTGGGTCCTGCGTTGGCTGCTGTCGCCCCTTCCCTGACGTCAGGTCATCAGGGGTATAAGATGTGGCCGACACCATTTTCTTTAGTCTTTCTTGCCGCGCGGTGCCCGAAGCAGAAGCAGTTCGCAAGTGCCGGTCGGCTGACTCCTGAGAGTTTTGTGTTCGAGTTTCAGATCCGAAGTCTTCAATAAAGCTAAGTACCCCGTTTGGGAAACTTTTTTCTTACTCCAGACCGATGTCAGAAAAAGTAAATAATTGTAGTTCTTGTGGAAAAAAAATACCTCATAAGGACTTTCATTCTTACTATATTCCTTGCCTAGGCCCCGAGCACAACGTTTCTGGTTGTCAGTTTTGTGCTAGATTTAACTAACGCACTTAAGTGTCGGTATGATTTTGCTTTAAACTATTTTGGACGCTGGTTTAATTATCCAGAAATGTCGTCGGATAGCCATCCGACTAACGGAGTTCACAAAAAACACAAAGAAAAAGACAGAGATAGATAACCGAGGCCCAAAACCAACGATGAAGCTTCTCCTAAGCCAATCACCGTGTGTGTGTGTGTGCTTATATATAAATCTCAGTGAGGCGCTTTCGCAGCCCCCGAAGCCCGCTACTTTAGAGTTGCAGGCCGCTACCAACACCCACGTGGAGTCGGCCATGCCACTGGAAACTCAAGGTATTGGAGCCTCGGATACTATTCCTTCAGATGGGTCTGGAGCCGCTGAGCAGGCACCGGCTTCTGAGGGTGTATTCAGACCTAAACATCTTTACATCAAACCAACCTCAGCTTCAAAGGCTAAAGCACCTTCAGAAGCAAAGAAACAAACTCAAGAACCACATGGACAGGCCTCTATGCCCAAAAAACAGATGCTCAAAATGGCCGAAGACTTAATTACCTTGATCAGGGGTTCCCATCCCCCTCCTAAGAGGCCTAGGCAAGAGACTGACTATGAGTCCTCAGATCAGGTTTCTATTTCTTCTGATTCCTCTTCTGATCAGAAATATTCTCTTCACCCTTATGAGGATTCTGATCTTGAAGAATCTATACTTTCAGCTTCTCCTCCAGAGGACTACTCTTTTGGGGAAACCTTGCATACCATGAGGGAGCATTTCCACTGGGAGAGCCAAGATTTTTCAGAATCTAAAAAGAGGCTCAGGGATTTCCTTTTACTACCTCAACACAGGCCACTAGCCATTCCACCTGTGTTAGACATTGTAGATGATGTGTTTTCGGAGTCTAGTCTTACCCCCGACTCCTTACCTCCAGCTCCTGTTAAGCCTGACAGATATTACAGGGTTCCTGCCTCTCAAATTCCTTTTTAAAAACCCTGCTGCAGACCCAGAAACTATTTCACAGGGTCCCAGAGGGGTTAAGGCTTCCGCTGCAAAAAAAACCCTACCCCCTCTAACAGAGATTCTAGGGCACTGGATAGATGGGGAAAAAAGGTTTACACATCTGCTACCTTGGCTATAAGGGCCTTAAACTGTCAGTTTCATATGCTCAAATCTCAGCAACATGTCATGGCATTGCTTAAACAGAAAATGTTATTAAACTCTGAATGTGCAGAAAACAAGGAAATGCAGGATTTATTTCATGCAGCTGAACAAGTTGGAAAGCATACTTTGCAATGTGGTTTTGATTCTTTGGAGGCCTCCTGCAGGGCCGCAGTTACGGGTTCTGTAATTAGGAGGCATGCTTGGTTAAAGGAACAAAATATGCCTGGTCATGTCAAAGTTAAAGTATTAGATACACCTTTACAGCATGATACCTTGTTTGGTGTTAAGGCAGAAGAGGTGTTAAAGAAAATGGAGGACAAAGCTAAATCTATGCAAACTGTCAAAGATTTTTTACAAGTACAGCCACCTAGGTTTAGTAGACACTGGCCTACAAAGAATTGGTCCGTTCCCGTGTCAGACAGACCTCAAAGGGGCAGATCCAGATGCCCTAGAGGCAGATCCCAGCCGCAAGGTTCATACAGGTCAAAGCAGTGGGGGGCTTCTACCTCCAAAGTTGGAGAGGACAAATCACAACCATACAGGAGACAGTCCCAATGACTTCCCCCTGCCTGCACCAAGCACTTATTTCCTGGCAGCACCCTTAGGGGGAAAATTAGCACTTTTTTCTCAAAATTGGCACATTATAACCCAGGACAAGTGGGTTCTAAATATCGTGTCATAAGGGTACAAATTCCATTTCCATACCCTGCCAAAGGCAAAAGGCTGGCCAGATCTGCCAAAATATCAATGGGCAGAGGCACAAAAACAAGTCTCATCCCTCATGGACATGGGGGCCATTCAACAAGTACCAGAGCAAGAGCAGGGACAAGGATTTTACTCCGCTGTTCTTGGTACCCAGAAAGTACAAGACCTGGAGACCAATACTGGACCTATCTATTCTGAACACATTCCTGGATAAACCAAAATTCAAGATGTTCACTTTGCAGCAGCCTCTGCCCATGCTGGGCAAGAATGCTTGGCTTGTGACTTTAGACCTAAAAGAGGCATACCTGCATGTCCCTATCAGACAAATATGCAGAAGATACCTCATATTCAAGGCTGGCTCAATGCATTACCAATTCTCTGCACTGCCCTTTGGCTTATCTACTGCACCCAGGGTCTTTACAAAGTGCCTGGCACCAGTAATTGCATTCTGCAGACAAAGAATACAAATATGTCCTTACTTGGGTGACTGCCTAATTCAAGCAGTGAACAAGGACATTCTTCTAGAGCATCTAGCATTTGTGAAAAGACTTCTAACATGCCTAAGGTACACAGTCAGTGAAAATAAATCAAAACTAGTACCCTCTCAAGAGATAATATTCCTGGGTGCAAGCTTAAATACAACTGCCCAGATGGCTTATCTCACTCCAGACAAAAGCAACTGACTACTTATTTCAAAATGTTGGCAACAAAGGCCCAATTATCTGCAAGACAAATTCTGCAGGCTTTGGGCTTCATGGCATCCTGCATCCTACTAATTCCATATGCAAGACTACATTTGAGGAAACTTCAATGGTACCTAAAAAGTGTTTGGACTCAACATTGCCACAGCCTGGAAACAATTATTACTCTCATTCCCTGCCTGCAACAGGAGTTTCGATGGTGGGCAAAGGCTTGTCACCAGAACAAGGGACAGCCATTCACATTACCCCCAGCCAGGCAGACACTAACAACGGATGCATCAGATTATGCCTGGGGGGCCCACATGGCAGGAAGATGCATTCAGGGCACATGGTCCTCAACCCAAATGCATCTACATATCAATCAAAAAGAGATGCTAGCTGTTCAGAATGCCCTGACAGCCTTCAAGAACCTACTTCATCTGGGAGAACTACTGATAAAGACAGACATCATGGTCATGTGGTATATAAAAAAGCAGGGGGCACACATTCTTACCCCCTTTGCAGACTAGCCATGACTTTATGGGACACAGCATTAACTTACCAAGTACATCTGCAGGCACAATTCCTGCAAGGAAGGAAAAATACTCTGGCAGACAAACTAAGCAGAAACCTCATGGATCCCCACAAGTGGCAGCTGGATCCACAAGTCTTCAGCATGATAACAAGGGAATGAGGATGCCCGGACATAGATCTATTTGCCTCCCCTTATAACTACCAACTAAAAAGATTCTGCACAAGGACTTATCACAGACAAGCATGGAAAGTGGATGCCCTATTTTTCAGCTGGAAAAACCTATCAGTATATGCCTTTCCTCCACTGCCTCTCCTCCCAAAGGTACTCCTAAAGGTCAGACAGGAGAAGCCAAAAATGATACTGATTGCCTCAGACTGGCTCCGCCAGTACTGTTTCCAATCCTAAAGAACTTGTCTCAATGCCCAGCATGGACCTTATCTCAAATATCTCATCTACTGTCCCAGCAAAACAATCTGATCCTGCACAGCCAACTCAGGACTTTAAACCTGGCAGCATGGCGGATAATGTAGTCATACAAAACACACCTCTCAGTAAAGCTGTGATGGATGTCATTTTGGAGGTGAGAAGGCCTAGTACTAGAAAATCTTATGCTGGAAAATGGAAGCAATTCTGTGCTTGGAACCAGGCAGAAGGAACTGATACAGCTGTGCCAAATATTCCTCAGAGTTTACAATACTTAACTGAGATGCTGGACAAAGGCCTATCTTTTTCATCTATTAAAATTCATGCCTCTGCCATTTCGGCTCATTACAATACAGAGCCACCAATCTTTTCTCATCCCTTATTAAAGCAGTATCTCAGAGGAGCCAAAAATTTAAGGCCTCCAAGGAGATCACCAATGCCTGCATGGGACCTCAACTATGTCTTGGAAAAACTCACCCTGCCTCCTTTTGAGCCAGCTGCTACTGCTGATATAAAGTTTTTATCTTGGAAAATAGCTCTGCTCCTAGCAATAACTTCTGCAAGATGAGTTACAGAGCTACAGGCACTCATGGCTGTGGAACCTTTCATCATTTTTTATCCAGACAGGGGGTCTCTGAGGACAAACCCAACATTTATGCCTAAGGTGGTGTCCAGTGTGGCACTTAACCAAACTGTTCATCTGACAACTTTTTATCCAAATCTACAGAACAAGGGGGAGAGAATTTTGCATTCTTTGGATGTACACAGACAGCTTAGATTCTACTTGGAAAGAACCAAACTTTTCAGAAAGACAGAGCAATTACTAGTGGCATATGCTGCAGGATCACAAGGAAAGGCTCTCTCAAAGCAGACTATTTCAAAGTGGATAGGACACTGCATTCATTTCTGCTACTTACACCATGGCAAGCCAGTGCCTAAGGGCATTAGGCCACATTCAACCAGAGCTGCAGCCACTTCAGCAACCTTTCTCAGGGGAGTACCAACCAAGGACATTTTAGAGGCTGCTACTTGGAGTTCAGTGCACACCTTTACAAAGCACTATCATCTGCCACTCTACTCTAAATCCAGGGCAGGTTTTGCCACTGCAGTTCTGCAGGGCCTCATAGTCGCTCCTAATGCTGTTTAGCTCCAGCCTCCCAACCATAGCTTTGGGACTCTACCCAAATGTAATGACTGCAACAGTGTACATGTACCATAAATGTAGATGTTAGAGTGTATTCACTGTTGCAAGTCCAGGTTACCCACCCGCCATTCCCTTTCTTCTGATGGAACCTATCTTTCCTTCTCCGATTTATACAACCTATGTGGTGTATTTGCTTGTAGATGAAGGTAAAGTTTATATTGGTGCATGCAATTATATATATATAAATTTTGGCAACCCTTTTAGGGGGCACCTGACATCTGGGGCAAGAAAAACTAAAGAAAATGGTGTTGGACTCATATTTTATACCCCTGACGACCTGACATCAGGGAAGGGGCAACAGCAGCTGCTGCAGGACCCAGGATTTTGGAATTCAGGCTGACTGAGGGCAACCTGTCAGCAGGATTAACCAAATGTAATGACTGCAACAGTGAATACACTCGAACATCTACATTTGTGGTAAGTGTACACAACTGTACTTTCTGCAGGTTAATTTTCTAAATTCCAGCAGGGCATGATGTTACATTCTTGAAGCTCAGTGCATAACATACAGTTCTGAATAAATCATGTCAGTATTCACAAATGACATAGAATTATTTACAACATTCCAGACAGCGGGGACCGCAGCATGACTGGGACTAACCCAGTCAACAAAGCTTAAGTAAATAAATATAAAGAAGTAAAATGCATGTTATGTTATGAACATTGAAGCCCCTTAAGTCTTTTAAGTTAAGAAAATGTTTATTGGGATCCTTATATTTATATTCCCAGTGTTTTAATAGCTGCAATGGTGTCTGTCAGGAGTGTCATACATACTTTTTAAACCAAGAGATCCAAAATGGGATCACATTCAGACCAAAAACTGAAGAACTAAAGGGGGCGGTGTGTATCAATATTCATTAAAGGTAAATACACCTCTAGACTGGTTAAACAGCACAATTCCCTTGAATTACTTTAGGTGCAATTGACTGTAGGTAAGACTCCTCTTCAAGTCATTGCCAGCTATAGGACCCCCTCCATGAATCAGGGCATCAACTCAGCCTACTTGGATCTACTTGAGTTATTCAAGATACAACCAAACACGCTAGTTTTGGGTGACTTTAATCACCTGTCCATTGACTGAGTAAATTATACGTGTTCTAACTCACTTGCCCAAAGGTTCTTGGACTTCATTATCTCCAATGCACTGGACTAGCTGATTGACACACCCACAAGGGGCTCAAGCATCCTGGATCTGGTGCTTACCAACATGAGGGACTGCTGCACCACCCCCAGTTTGTGGCCACCCCTAGTGAGATCTGGCCACAAAGCAGTCTTGCTAGAAGAAACTGTAACACAAGCCCCCCCCCCCAGCCCTGACCCCAGAAACAATTGGACTAAAAAAACTTCTCCAGGGCCAATTTCAACTTCTTATGTGACAGCATAAATAGCTTCAATAGCCCCCCCTCCCCCAACTGATGGAACAGACACCTATGCTGAGTTATACACCAGTGCTTTATACGAGCATCTGTACAACTGAGACTGCCTTACCTCCTTCTTCTTTTGACTTTTTCTGCCTTGCCTGATAGAACCAAAGCAAGATCTTTAAAGAAAAACAAACCTGCCTGGTGGACAACTACCATTAATAGGCTATACAATAGGAGTAAGAAATTGCTGTTTTAAGAGTAGGAAGGAACGGTCCCAAAACTGGAACCACTCCCTCCTCAACTTAAGTAAGCAAATAAGACTCCTAGTGTAAAGTCCTACAAAGCTAATTACAAATCCAGATTAGCTTTCCTAACTAGAATAACCACACCATTCTTTAGTTACATCTGTAACCTCAAAAGCAAGGCCCAGATTTGGGCTGAACTTGTAGTTCATTATGGCATGCAGAATTGTTCATATTTTAATCTTAATTCGATTAACATTTAGATTTGTTCACCTAGATTTATTTTGGTGGCCTATCCATATCTGCCAGCCAAAAAAAAAAAACACAGCACCATGATTTAAATATTTATCCTAGAGTCTTTGCTAGAAGTTGATCCGTTACCTAAATCTGAATACTATTGTGGATATTGCTGGCTCGACTCCGTTAATCCATCTGTGTACCTTTTGCTTTTCAGGCCCTGATTTAGCCTTGGCTGTATTTGTTTTCTCTTGAAGCATGCCCCTATTTTATTGAGCATAGAAGATGCATCAGTGAGAGCTCCATTAAAAGTATTTTCATCTAACGTATGCAGATGCTTGGATGTTTTGGTTAAGCAGGGGTAATGCAGTGAATGCATGATTTCTAACCTAATTGTTTATGTCTGCTTTTTGTTGGGACTGTAAGACCCTAGCTGCTCTTAGAAGTAAATTTTGACAGATTAGCATTTTCCAGCATGCCACAAATACAGCAGCTGCCTTCATTCACAATTAGCTTAATGCTGCTGGAATTCACTGACTCCGACTGACGGTGTTTACTTCACCTGCTCATTCTGTTTGGCGATTCTCTTTCTTTAAATTATGCGTTAAAAATAAACATAAAGCTTCCCAGATCATGCTTAGTTTGTCTCTGTCCAAACTTGTCTGTGTTTTTGTTTTTCTTTTTCCTTGCTGTTATACGTTAAGAACTGCAAAAGATACATCAAAGCTTTATTGTAGCTATAAAGTTCTGATGGATTAAATTGCTTACTTTGCCTTTTGACCTTTTTTCGTTATAAAGTTAGCCATTTTGTGGCAAAATTAGCTTCAGAAAATATCATCAGTATTAGTACAGATCACCATATGTGGCATCTGCAAATTTTGTGTGCATTCTTGATGAGTGAGTAGGTGTGTGTGGGTGAGTGACTGATGGAATGGTGGGTAGAAAGTGGGTGGGAAACTGCAGATTTTTCTTTATTTTACGGAGCATGAACTATGGATTTTAAAAAAGCATCTTCCTTTGAGTACTGAGAGGTATCGTTTGAGGTTGTATGGGATGCTAATGATACCACAATGATTTCTTTCTGTTACTACTGTGGTACCCTCTCCACCCATAGAGTAAGAATTGACTAACCTTTCCTCATGTAAAATGTCCGGTTAAGAAATGTTTTTTCTATATGAATTGACTGAATTATGTTTTAGTGATCACTGCATTCAGCCGAAATGACAATCAGTATTGCTGTCATCTGCATCAACCAATTAATAATTGTTACCTCATTCCAAGAGTATTACTGTGTTTATTCTAATTAGCTGTATAAAAAAAAAAAAAAAAAAAAAAAAAAGTGCATTTTGCTTTGTGGCATCAGTCCACATTTGCATTGATAAATGTAACTCTCATCACAGGTACTTGTTGATACAATGTTTTGTAATGTAGAATAGTGACCATGTTATATGCATATAATAAATTAGTATCAGTTTATTGTAACAAAAGATTTCAGTTTCACAGTTATGAGTGTTAAACTTTGTTCACTTGCATTTATCCCAGTTGTGGTAAAGTAGTAAGATTCCAAGCCACTCGTGTTGTAGATCAATAAAGCCCCGACTACCACCCAAGTGACCTGGGTTTGATTAGTGACTCAGGCGACAGAGCAGCAGGGAGAGATGGGCATACCCATTCTGGGGGGGGGGGGGGATTTACATGAACGTGTCCAGACATTGATCACTGATGGAGGCTTGGGACATCATCAGAGGAGATATGGTCAGAGAGGGGTAATGAAACTTGGCTGAGCTGCCATGGAGGAGGGGCAATATGCAGTGAATCCTATATTGCACCCCCCCAAAACTGTACCACACTACCAGAAAGGGCGAGGGTGGAGTAACAGGGTAGGCCAAAGTAACAAAGTAAGTAAAAAAAAAAAAAAAAAAAAAAAAGAGAGAGAGAAAAAACCTTTTAATTTTTCAATTTTTTTATATTCTTTTAAGAATTTCTTTAGCTAACACGTTATGCTAAAATTATTGCTGTATAAAACTGCTTTTATGGTACAATTATTGCTGTTTAAAACTGTTTTGATGTTACTCTCTATTAAATTGTATGTTTTTTCCTTGGAGCTTTTCTCCCCGGGCCTCTACTGAAAATGGACATATATCCAGTTAGACTAGCCCGGTCAACAAATGTAAAATAAATAAATAAATAAAAATAACCCCCCCCCCCCCCCCCTCCCAGGTTGGTGAGCTCAGACATGCCAGGCCCCATTGCCTGAGATCCATGACTGGCTCCAGAAATTACTGGAATAAGTCTAAGGGAGCATGGAATATCTGGTTGACCCAGCACTGATGGAGCTCAAGGGCAGGGCTGGTACTGTTGAAGGATGGGTAGGGGAAAAAGGTATAAAAGAAGTAATAAGATGCCCTCTGTTTCACAGATAAAAGGTTGAAATATTCTGTTTATTTAGTGAATTGTATTTACTTGATTGATGATACAATGGGGATGTATCCATTCTTTCCCAAGTCTTTTCCACAAGCAACCATCATTTCAACTCCATTCCAGTCTGTTGCCTTATACATTCCCTGTTACAGTGATAGTTGTGTGTCCCACTTCAGCCTTGGGTGGTCCTCATTCTTCAACATGGATTTGCCTTTGCATAGCAAAATAGCTTTGGGTGAGTGGCGGCAGGTGTGAGAACAGACTGCTGGAGCAGCCATAATCCAAGGCAGCTATAGAACTATGTTTTCTGGTCTGACATCCTGCTGTAGTATTCCTGACATGGCACATGGAACAGAAGCAATGCTTCAGATGTGCATAAGTCAGGCTACCAGGCACAGGCATTGTTTTAAGTAACCAAGCACATCATAATTCGTACTACAGCAGTACCATTCTGTTTCCTTCAGGTCAATGCAGTAGCAGATTAAAATGCAACTTCCCCTTAAAACAGGCAATCTAGCATCTGTCACTCACCCTTGCCTCAACTTCTAGCTCTTACAACATAACAATCTCTAGTTAGTAACAGGTTAAGACAAAGTCTGTATATCATGGAAACTCACCTCCAGTCTCCTCTTCTTTTTACATTTTTACTTGTTATTTGCACTTTCTGTGGCTTCAAGAGTTTGAATAGGTTATTATTAACTTCTGAATATGTGCTATTAGTGCAGTCTAGCAGGTATGCCCTTTCACTGGTACATCTTGCATTTAGTAGATTTGGATTAAAGAAATATTGACTGACGAGTATTCTGTTTTTGTGTCTATACATAAGTTAGGTAACATCCTTCTTTCATATCCAAATATTTGATCTCCATTTGTAGGGGCAGGCACTGACAGGAGTGTCATGCTTGAAAACATACTATTTGCAGGACGATACATGAATGCATTCAATTTCCTTCCAGTGACTGTTGGTTAAATGGCAGTAAAGCAAACATAAATCAAATGTGCTTGGAGATAAGCTGGCAGTTCTGTGGCCTAGTACCCTTAAGATAGCCTAGAGAAGAGATAGTAGGAGCCAGAGCCACAGTATTCAGAAAAGCATGCTAGATGATGCTAGTAAGTACTCATTTTCAGGAGGCTCTCTCACATAAGCGAGGTAACATAGCTCAGATAAGTAACCACCATTTAGAGAGGGGTCTGTCTACACTTCCAGAAGATGGGTTCAGTCAATGGCTCTACGATTGGAGAAGGTAAGAGTGAACATCAGTTAGTTCATGCAGGGATGTATTACAGTGAAAGAGGTAGAACAGATGAATGTATCTCCACAGGTCTGATACTTCCAGATTTTTGTTTAAGGTGGCATTGCCAGTTTAGACTATGGATGTTCTGTGAAACATTTGATTAGAGAGCTACAGAATGATACTGATGGACTCTAAAAAATGTAATTGTCTTTTGTTGCAA
The DNA here is from genome assembly GCF_019279795.1 of Protopterus annectens. Taxonomy (NCBI): domain Eukaryota; kingdom Metazoa; phylum Chordata; order Ceratodontiformes; family Protopteridae; genus Protopterus; species Protopterus annectens. The sequence goes on from NC_056744.1 coordinate 741,813,815, forward strand.
TGATTCACTTATTTGTAAAACAGACCTAAGGGCAGAGGGAGACGTGGAATATGATGTATGCCTATTCACATGGCAACAAATACTTCTCAACCTCTTAGCTCAAAAAATTATGGACACAGCTGAAAATAATGGGATGCTGGGAAGCATGAACCAAAATCAGAGGAAAATCTTTAATATTGCTCTTATAAACTTAGAACATTGATAGAGTAACCGGTTTTGCATTAGCATGGATTTGCAGAAGGATAGGAAGTCTGAATCTCAGATACTTGGCATTATTTAGTTAATTCCATTCTCAATCAGAAACCACACATTTTATGATGAACAGACCAAAAAATATGAGGCAAAAATCTGGACATTCTGTGAAATTCTGGGTATGGCAGGGAGGAATGTGGAATAAGTCTTCAGCTTCTTAAGAGAATCTGCATGGGTTAGAAAGAAGGATATTATTGTCCCTGTAAGATAAAAAAAAATAGCCCAGATGTTCAAAGACGTATTTCTTAGAAAATGTGTTCTCTGATTGTTAACTCTTAAGTGGACTACCATTTGGGAACATGTAAGCATCAAATGGTGCAGTTTACAATGAGTTTAGCTTTGGAAATGTGTCAAGCAAAAGTAATGGTTCTGGGTCTGACAATGACAGAGTTTAGCAGAATGTAACTATCTCTGAAAGGGTCTTGTAAACAGATATGATGACGACATTTGCTGATGTGTCACAGGTGCAACCAGATGTTGTGTAAAATAAATAAACTAATCAAAAGTAAGGAAGAACCACCAAGGTCATTGAGCAACATAAGATCCAAAGTTAAGGAAAAAATGTGCACCATTTAGACAGTATAATGAAACACAGAAGGAGTATAGTAATTAACAGTTAAAGCAAAAGGAAGTAAGAACAAATTAAAGCAGACTGTTTCTTGAGTAGATAAATGCCATGGCTCAGTGTTTTTGTCACTTTATTTGGTTTTACTTTTACACTGCTAGTTCATGCTTGCCATTTGAATTTTACTTTTAGTCAAGAAAATTGATAAAAAAATACCTTTAACAACATAGTTCTAGGTATGTAATTGTTCTGACCTGGGGTAGCTTCATTTAATTAGATCATGCCATACCTTAACTTTCTATGAAAGCTTGCAACAACTCCTTTCTATACTCTTAATCAATGTGTGTTTACTGTATTAGCCACTGATGAATGTAACCAAATGACCGAACAAAATGTCCTTTCATCTGTATTGTTTATTGTAACACAATGTGCTCTTTATAGTATATTTACTTTTTGCTCCTTTCTTGGCCTTGAAATTGTACTTTAACTTTTGACTCTGTACTGTACTTTATTAACATGTGCATTGTATTTACTGTATTTGCTGTACTAATCTTTGTGGCACCTTTCTCCCCGTGCCTCTGCTGAAAATGGGATGCATGCTCAGTCGGACTTTCCTGGTAAACAAATGTAAAATAAATAAATAAACAAACAAATGCATCAACACACGAAGAACAACTAAGGGGAATATAGTATCTACATAAATGGGTGGGCTTCAAAAATTAATAAAAAGGCTGAACTGTCAGAGAGAGCTGAATCATGGTCAAACAGGGTCCTAGGCAGGGTAATGGATCAAGGTCCTCCCTGCATCCCCACTCCCCAGCATCTGCCCTGCAGCCATTCCAATGTCCCATTACTTATCTCCATCACCCCAGTTACCACAAAACACTGTTCAAACCTATAAGTGTGCATACTATTTTCTTATTTATGTCTACAATGATTACAGATGTTTGGATTTAATTTAAAATGTTTATATCAAAACTTATAGCAGAAACATTGATAACATTTGCTAAACAAAACAGTCTCATAATGAAAACAGACTTAGCATGAGCAACAGTACACTCTTCTGTCTTTGAAACAGCATTGAAATCCACATTCATGGAAATACATCTGGCCAGTGGCAGATTGTGTGTACCTTTGGTCTGTTTTCAGGCCATGGGCCCTCTGCAAACATTTTTAGCACAATGCATAAATGCATGGGTACTTTGATTCACCTTCTTGCTTGTATTAAATTGTGTTCTTTATTTAATACAGCACCACTTGTTAGAGTGTGTTTTTAAGTTTGTAGCTTTGAACATTTTTTTCAGTAAGCAGTGAAACAAAACATATGAACCAATAATGGCTAGGCTACCCATTTCAGAATATTTCAACCATAAAAGGCCACACAAATTGCTGTCATTATAATCCACCAGTAACCGTCAATACTCTCAATCTGTGCAGAAGTAAAAGTCATTAATTCCACATTCAAGAGATCTATATAACTATTGAAGAAAGAGGTTGCTGCTGGCAAAACAACTTTGCATTTCAGTGCTTCATCTACAAATTCAGTGCCTGCTGCCCTTGAAGAATGAAATTGCCTATGTTACTTTATAATGGTGTGCTGGTTATACGCAAAAAGTAGTGGCTAGCAAACATACAACAGATTCATAGTTAGTAGGCATCTCATAAAAAGGAGGACACGCTCAAGAGTGCAGCACCCCTCCCCCATGCTGCAAAGTAGTGTCAGCAATCGATTGACTTATTGACTTGGTGTGGGAGGAGAACTCACAACCATTTGCACTAAAAGCAAGTATACTACCTGTTTCACCACTGACATTGAACAACACAACTATGAAATTGTATGACTGGCATTGATCGACTGTAATCCTCAGAGATTTATTAGAATAAAAAAATAATTAAAAGGAGAGCTGGCAGTTGTTGTGGAGGTGTAAGGCACTAACTTGCCAATTATTTGAAACTCAGGCTTTGACTGAATAGTCACTTAACTAGACAAAACACACACATGCACACTCTTAGTAGTGCATTCACTGTTTCAGTGGAAGCTTCAGCCCTGTGCATGTTCTGCCCATTTGCTTGATATCAAATCTACTGCAGTTTACTGGATAAGATCCCTTTTGTTGCTGTCTATTTGCTGGATATCAAATCACGGTTTCCATTAGGACATTGTCCTAATGCTGAGGTTTCAGGAGTGTACTACTGTTTATAGAAGTCTCCCATGAGGTCCTAAAGCCCTCATATGTTTATAGAAGTCGTCGGACTTGTTTTATTTAAAAAAATATATGAAATTCTACTAACCAAATAAAGAACATAACCTTCCAAAAAAGCAGTGGAAAAGAGTATGCTTTTTCATGATGTAATATCAAAATCTAGTCTTCCAACAAAGCATGGGAAAAGCATACTTTTTTTAAGATGAGAAAGCGAAAGATATGGACATTCTTTTTAAGAACAGGAGCAAAATATGGACTGCAAAGTTGTGACTTGGTAGTGTGATGGCATGTGTAACAAAAAAGAAAATCAAAATCACTGCTGATCTAAAGAATTCTAGAATCCTTGAAAAACAGAGGATTGCAGAACCCAAGGCAGCGTGAATTCACAACAGAAAAATCATACTAGAGAAAGTGAGTTCTTTGATTGCATAGCTATGATGCTAAGTTAGCCATTTGATGTGATGTCGGACACGAAGCAGACATCAAATTAAACAACCTTGGAGAGAGCCATTGGATACACAAAACTCTACTCAGATGAAAGGATAGTGACCAGTGAGGAAAAGTATACTAAGACTGATTCTTTTTAATGTGTTTAGATGTGATGTTGCACTATATCTGGAAGGAAATTTTTGCCCTTTTGTGGGTATCACAGACATGCAAAATGGTTGATATAGAAGAAAGTAAACAATTTATTAAAAAAAAAAAAAAAAAGCTCCCTATTGAAATCTTAAGACTTGGTTTGTAAAGTCTTGAGTTTTTGAAATAAAAAAGACCAAAAATGCAGAAGAGAAAATATTGAAAACTGCTATTCTCCTTTAAACTTATGTTTTACAGGGGCATACCCTAAGTATGGGTGGCAAGTCCCACAACCCCCTGAACTTGTTATACCAGCTGTAAAGATCACCTTATCTAGGAGCAAATGGAGTGTTCCGAGAAACAGCAATTTCAATAATAGTATGTGTAAGTCTGGATTTTTGGTTCTTCAGTCCGTATCTTTAGACCCAACAAAGTGGGTCTTGAATCTCCAGTGGTTGCCAAATGAAAAGTGTCTTGGTAAGATTGTAGGAATTGTCTAAATATGTCAGCTTAAATTGTATGAACAAATGCAAAATAATGCACTTGGGAATTAAGAGTCCAGGAAACAAATAAAATAAAATAATTTAAAGGAAAGGAGCAGCAGCAACAATAAAATTGGAACATGACTTTAGGGCAGTCCTGATGTTCATCGTGTTACCCTGCTGCAGTCATCATACTTGGGTTATCCTGCTGTCAGGCGGTCTCACAGTCGGCACGAATTCCAAAGTCTTGGTCCGGCGTCAGTTGCTGTCGCTTCTTCCCTGACGTCAGAGCTCCAGGGGGTATATCAGAGGCATCCGACACCATTTTCTTCAGTCTTTCTTGCCTTGCGGTGCCTGAAGCAGAAGCAGTTCACAAGTGCTGGTCGGCCGACACCTGAGATTTTCGAATCGAGTTTCAGTCCAAAGTCTTCAAAGCCAAGTACCCCGTTGGGGAAGCTTTTCTTGCCTCAGTCCGATGTCAGAAAAAGTTAACAATTGCATTTCTTGTGGGAAGCAAATACCTCATAAGGACTTTCATTCTTTTTGTATACCTTGCCTAGGTCCAGACCACAATGTCACTGGTTGTCGGTTTTGTGCTAGGTTCAATAAGCGAACTGTAAAGCGTCGCTTTGATTTCACACAACACTACTTTGGTAGAAAATTTAATTACACTATGCCGTCGGAGCAACCAACTACCGGCTTGCATAAAAAACTCAAGGATAAGGACCGGCAGCCTAGATCCAAGCCAGACTCCGAGGCCTCGGCTGGCCCGGTCACCAATTTTCAGTGAGGTGCCTACGCAGCCCCTGGCTACCACTGAATTGGATCCCCAGACCACATCGGATCCCCCAGCAGAGATTTCTAGGCCGATGCAGCCATTTTCCTTAGGCCCTACCGACGACACTGCAGTAGGGGAAGCCAGTGCTGCAAAAACACCTTCGGTTTCTGAAGGTGTCTTCAGACCGACTACCCTCACCATAAAATCTTATGCTAAGCTTAAGACTCCTCTAAAACAAAAAAAGCCTACACTTCAGTCTCCAGGTCAAGGCCCTATGCTTAAGAAATAGATGCTTAAAATGGCTGAAGATTTGATTTCTTTGATCAGGGGTTCCCAACCGCCCCCCCCCCCCGACAAAAGGCCTAGACAAGAGGAGGATTATGCCTCCTCTGATCAGGTGTCTGTTTCCTCAGGCTCCTCTGAGGAACAGGATTACTCCTTTCCCCCTTATGAAGATTCTGATGCTGAATACTCCATTCCCTCAGCTTCTCCCCCTGAAGACTACTCCTTTGGGGAAACTTTACACACTATGAGGGAACATTTTCACTGGGAAGGTCAGGACTATGACTCAAAGGCTCCGAGAGTTTCTTTTACTCCCCCAGCACAGACCACTTGCTATCCCCCCAGTTTTGGACATAGTGGATGATTGTCTTCCTAGAATCTAGTCTAAATCCAGATTCTCTGCCTCCTGCTCCAGCCAAACCAGATAGATACTAGAGTGCCTGACTCTCACAAATTCCTATACAAAAGCCCTGCTGCTGATCCAGAGGCAATCTCCCAGGGTCCCAAAGGGGCTAAGGCTTCTATGGCTAAAAATCCTGTACCCTCAGAAAGGGACTCCAGAGCACTAGATAGGTGGGGGAAGAAGGTTTACACCTCAACTACTCTAGCTATGAGAGCACTAAATTGTCAATTTCACATGCTTAAATACCAGCAATTCCTAATGTCTCAAATAAAACAAAAGATGGGCACGTACCCTCAACAGTCTGAATTCAAGGAAATGCAAGATCTGCTGCATGCAGCTGAACAGGTGGGCAAACATACTTTACAATGTGGTTTTGATGCTTTGGAAGCTTCCTCTAGAGCAGCTGTTACTGGGTCTGTTATACGTAGGCATGCTTGGTTAAAGGAACAATCTCTGCCTGATCATGTTAAAGCAAAGTTACTGGATGCACCCTTACAGCAAGATGTTTTATTTGGGGTTAAAGCAGAGGAGTTTTTAAAGAAAATGGAGGATAAGGCAAAATCTATGCAAACCGTCAAAGATTTCTTATGGGTACAGCCCCCACGCTTCAGCAGAAATTGACCAACAAAAAAATTGGTCCTTTCCAGCTTCTGACAGACCACAGAGGGGTAAATACAAGCGCCCAAGGGGCAGAGGACAATCACAAATCCCTTACAAACCTCGCCAAAGGGGCACTAGAACACAGAAGGGAGGAGAAGACAGGTCCCAAACCACTAGAAGGCAAACACAATGACTCAAACCTCAAACTGTCAAGCAAAACCCTCTTGGCAGCTCCCTTGGGAGGAAAATTTGCACTTTTTGCAGACAACTGGCGCATCGTCACAAAGGACAAATGGGTCCTAGACATTATCTCACACGGATACAGATTCCATTTCCACACCTTGCCAAGGATAAAAGGAATGCCAAACCTGCTACAAAATCAATAGGCAGAGGCACAAAAACAAATTACAGCTCTCATGGACATGAGAGCCATTCAACTGGTACCTACACAGGAGCAAGGCCAAGGATTTTACTCAAGGCTCTTTCTAGTCCCCAGAAAGGACAATGCTTGGAGACCCATTCTGGACCTTTCAATCTTAAACACATCTTAAACACCTTCTTGCAAGTACCCAAATTCAAGATGCTAACACTACAGCAGCTTTTTCCCCATGTTGGGCAAGAAAGCTTGGCTAGTAACGTTGGACCTCAAGGAGGCATACCTGCATGTTGGACCTCAAGGAGGCATACCTGCATGTCCCCATCAGACAAAATTGCAGAAGATACCTCCATTTCATTGCAGGTTCAACCCATTACCAATTCTCTGCACTGCCCTTTGGTTTATCTACTGCACCCAGGGTCTTCACAAAATGCCTGGCAACAGTAATTGCATACTGCAGACAGAGTAATTCAAATAAACCCATACCTGGACGACTGTCTCATCCAAGCAAAAGCAAGGACATTTTCTTAAAACACCTGGCTTTTGTAAGACATCTTCTAAGTTGCCTAGGGTACACAGTAAACGAAAAGAAATCAGAACTAGTGCCCTCACAAATTATGACATTCCTGGGTGCCAGCTTGAATACAATGGCCCAGATGGCTTATCTGATGGCAGACAAACAACTACAATTAATTCAATACTTCAGAACAATGGCAACAAAGACCCAACTCCCTGCAAGAAAAATTCTGCAGGCCTTGGGCTTCATGGCATCTTGCATACTACTAATACCGTTTGCAAAACTGCATATGCGGAAATTACAATGGTACCTAAAAAGCGTATGGACTCAACACAGCCACAGCTTGGAAACAATGATAAATCTCATTCCCTGCCTTCAACAGGAGTTTCTATGGTGGTCCCAGGCTTGTCACCTAAACAAGGGTCAGCTTTTCATTCTACCCCCAGCCAAGTAAACTATGACAACAGATGCATCGGACTATGACTGGAGGACACACATGGCAGGACGGTGCATTCAAGGCTTATGGACAGCAGATCAAAGGAATCTGCACATCAATCAAAAAGAAATGTTAGCTGTACAAAATGCTCTGACAGCCTTCAAGGACCTCTTGCATCCAGGACAGCTTATCATAAGGACAGACAACACCACAGTAATGTGGTACATAAACAAGGGGGTAAACACTCCTCCCCTCTATGCAGGCAAGCAATGACCTTGTGGAACACAGCACTGGCTTACCAAGTTCAATTACAAGTTCAATTCCTTCCAGGAAAAAAGAACACATTGGCAGACGACCTAAGCAGAAACATCATGGATTCCCCACGAGTGGAAACTGGATCCACAAGTATTCGCAATGATAACTCAAAAATGGGGGCTCCCAGACATAGACCTGTTTGCCAGCCCTCAAAACTGTCAGCTAACAAAGTTTTGGACAAGGACTTTTCACCATCAAGCTTGGAAAGTGGATGCACTCTCATTCAGTTGGAAAATGCTAACAGTATATGCCTTTCCTCCACTACCCCCTTCTCACAAAGGTGCTACTGAAAGTCAGGATGGAGAGACCCTGAATGATACTCATTGCTCCAGACTGGCCACGCCAGCACTGGTACCCACTATTAAGGAATATGGCCCAGGGCCCACCAGGGATTCTACCACAAATTACCCACCTGCTCACACAGCAAGACAATCAGATTCTACACAGCCAGCTCAAAACCACAAACTTGGCTGCATGGCAAATCACCTAAGCAACCAGCCAGCTCCTCTCTCACAAACTGTTATGGAAGTTATTCTGGAGGCCAGGAGACCCAGCACCAGGAAAACCTACTCAGACAAATGGAAAAGGTTTTGCACCTGGTACCAAGCTAAAGGCCAAAATACCCTTCAACCTGACATACCTCAGATTCTGCAATATCTAACTGAGATGTTACACAAAGGGCTTTCTTTTTCATCTATTAAAATCCATGCCTCAGCCATTTCTGCTCACTACAACACGGATCCTCCCTTATTTTCACATCCACTTTTAAGGCAGTTTCTCAGAGGGGCCAAGAACATTAGGCCTCCCAGAAGAGCACCAACACCTACTTGGGACCTCAACTTTGTTCTGGAAAAACTTACGTTACCCTCCTTTTGAGCCAGCTTTCTCAGCTGACTCAAACTCAAGACTGCCCTGCTGCTAGCAATTACTTCAGCAAGAAGAGTTTCAGAACTTCAGGCACTAATGGCAGTAGAGCATTTCCTTATTTTTCATCAAGACAGAGTTTCTCTACGAACTAACCCCTCCTTTATGCCTAAGGTGGTATCCAGTGTGGCTCTAAATCAAACCATCCATTTACCCACCTTCTTTCCAAATCCACAGAACAAAGGAGAAAGACTTCTGCATTCCTTGGACATTCACAGGCAGCTACGTTACTACTTGGATAAAACTAAGGTTTTCAGAAAATCTGACCAGCTTTTTGTATCCTATGCTACAGCATCACAAGGAAAGGCTATCTCAAAACAAACCATTTCCTAATGGATAGGACATTGCATATGTTTTTGCTACACCCACCATGGAAAACTAGTTCCTGCTACGATAAGGCCCCACTCTACCAGGGCAGCAGCTACATCTACAGCCTTCCTCAGGGGGGTGCCAACCAAGGATATTCTGGAAGCTGCAACTTGGAGTTCAGTACACACCTTCACCAAACATTGCCACTTTACTCTAAGACTACAGCTGGCTTCGCCACTGCAGTTTTGCAGGGCCTTCTAGCCTCCTCTAACCCTGTTTGACTCCATCGCCCATCCTTAGCTTTGGGATTCTACCCAAGTGTGATGACTGCAGCAGGGTAACACGATGAACATAGTACAGTTTTGTACATACCATAAATGTAGATGTTCGAGTGTATACCCTGCAGCAGTCCAGGTTGCCCTCCCTCCATCCCCTCTAAACTAACTGAACTTATCTCTACCACTCTATTCTGTACTACCTCTGTGGTGTATTTGCTTGTGCCTAAGGGTTTTGTTTTATTTTTTTCCATATAGCTATATGTGTATATATATATATATATATATATATATATATATATATATATATATATATATATATATATATATATATATCTTTTGCCTACCTATTAGGGGCACCTGACATCTGGGGCAAGAAAAACTGAAGAAAATGGCGTCGGATGCCTCTGATATACCCCTGGCACTCTGACATCAGGGAAGAAGTGACAGCAACCGACGCTGGACCAAGACTTTGGAATTTGTGCAGACTGCGGGACCACCTGATGGCAGGATAACCCAAGTGTGATGACTGCAGCAGGGTATACACTCGAACATCTACATTTATGGTAGGTACAAAACTGTACTTTACCTTACCGAAAAGCAAGTGAGCAGTATGGAAAAACAGCAGGGAAGGCTGGTGGAGTGCTGAGAAGCAGAGGCATAAAACTGGGCATTGCCAACTGAAATCCAAAAGTTATTGACACTTCGTATAAACAGTTTGCAAACTATTACCAAGAGCAATGTTTATTTAATGTGGTAGCCTCTCTGTGGTGACCTGGAACTAATACACAGGACAGCCAGCCATGAAACTCAGAAAATGTTGGGTACTTAAAACATTTACTTGGATCCAGAGTAAGTAAAAGAAAACATTGTCAGTGAATCTTGACTTACATAAAGTGTGTGTGTGTGTGTGTGTGTGTGTGTGTGTTTTATTTATTTATTTCATATTTGTTAACCAGGTTAGTCTAATTGGTCAAGTAGCCCTTTTACAGTGCAGGCCCAAGGAGAAAAGCTCCAAAAAAGTACCAGTAACAAAAATAATCATGTTGCAGAATTTATAACTCAACTAACAATTATAAAATTACAATATTGCAACCCTAACATAGACTGGGAGCATTACTCTAGCTCCAACACCCTAGCCCAAAGGTTCTTAGAATTTATAAACTCAAATGCTATGGAACAACTTGTTGTCACTCCCACAAGAGGGGAAAACATACTGGACCTGATCATCACCAACATGGGGACTCTATGCTCCAGACCAGAAGTGTATCCCTCACTGGTAAGATCAGACCATAAACTAATCTCACTAGATATTCATATCCCAACCCCAGCCCCTGCCCAGAAAATCACAAAAAAAAAAAACTTCTCTAAAGCAAATTTCACACTCCTCAAAACCGAGGTGGAATCCTTCAAAGCCCCTAGGCCTGTGGAAAATATGGCCCAGACCGCAGAATCCTTTATAAACGCATTCTATGAACACCTTCAGGAATGCATGGATCATGCAATCCCAAATAAAACCAAGACCCAATCCTCCAAAGTTAGGTGTCCTGTCTGGTGGACCGCAGTCATAAACAAACTATACAATAGAAGGAGGAAGCTACTACATGACAGAGCAAAATCCCAAAAAGGGAAGGCATCTCTGATCAGTATTAGCAAAAAACTATAGGCACTCATAAAATCGTCTAAGGCCAGCTTCGAGAGAAAAATTGCACAGGACACTAAGGATAATCACAAGGCTTTCTTTAATTATGTTAGAAACCTGGGTGGGAATTCCCAGATATGCTCAGAATTAGTCCAAAATGACAAAAAATACACCGAATCCATAGACATTGCCAACATCCTAGCGGACAGGTTCAGCGCAAACTTCTCCCCCCCTTCCCCACCAAAAGGGCAAATATCTATCCCAGCAGAGTGCTGCCCCCCTGACATCTCAGATGCTCAGGTAAGAGCCGCCCTCTCCAAAGCAAAAAACACAGCATCAATGGGACCAGATGGTGTCCCGGGCTGCATCCTACATGAACTCCAAGAAGAACTAAACCCAAACATAAAACTACTGTTCAGTCTCAGCCTTACTACAGGATATGTACCCAAAGAGTGGCGCACAGCAACAGTTGTCCCTCTCCACAAAGGTGGTGCCTCAACGGATCCTGGAAACTATTGCCCCATAAGCTTGACTAGCTTGGTCTGCAAAGCTATGGAAAGGATCATCATGGACCTCATAAATAAAGATATTGGGGACCTTAAGACACTGGATCCTACCCAGTTCGGCTTTGTTAAGGGCAGATCCTGCCTCTTAAACCAGGTTGATTTCTTTGAAACAGTCACCAAGGCCATTGATGAGGGGAAGGTGGTCCACACAGCCTACCTGGACCTTGCAAAAGCCTTCGATACAATACCCCACGCGGGCATTATAGATAAGCTCACCAGCTTAAATATAAACCCCTCTGTCACTAGATGGGTTGCAAACTGACTCAAGGACAGCACCCACATGGTTAGAATTGTTGGAGCCATATTAGACTCCAAACCAGTTACAAGTGGCGTCCCACAAGGCTCAGTCCTAGGACCTCTCTTGTTTGGTATATATTTCTCGGAGGTACAGGCTAACACGGAAGGACTGTGGCTGACCAAGTTCGCAGATGACTGCAAATGGGTGCCATAATAGATTCTCCAGCCGACACAAGCATCCTACAAAAGGGCCTCATAGAAACAGACAACTGGTGCCAGAGCCATGGCCTCAAGCTAAATGCCAAAAAGTGTATAGTCATCCCCTTTGGCAAAAACAAAGTGCCCACAAATTACCACATAGGTGGTAATCCATTAAGTACGGAAGAAGTAGGGACCTGGGGACCCAAGTTGATAGCAATCTCTCATTTGACAACCACGTGGCCAAAGTGGTTAGAAAAACATTTTATATAGCCCACATAATCATGAAGGGATTCACATCTAGATCAGGGAAGGTCATCATGCCTCTTTACTCATCCCTCATCAGGCCCATAATTGAGTGTAATGCCCCTTTTGGGACGTACCTTACCAGACACCTGCAGCAACTGGAAAGACCCCAAAAGTACCTCACCAAGAGGATCAAAGGGCTCAAACAGATGCCATTTGCTGCCCGGTTAAAGAAACTCCAGCTCTACTCAGTGGCATACCGCCTGCTCAGAGGCGATCTGTGCCTGACGTATAAAGCCATGTCCAACCCGGAATTAATGGACATGCTGCACCTCAGAAAATCCAAATCCCATCAAGCTATGCGCTTGAGAGACTTGAACCTCAGCACTGAAATAAATAGGACATGCTGGAGGGACAGATTCATAACCCAGAGGCTCCCTTCACTCTGGAATAAAATCCCAGTCCAGGTTAGGCAGAGTCCCTCATTGACTCTCTTCAAGAGGAATCTTGATGAGTGAATGGGAGATAATAGGTTTACCCCGGGTATCACTTCTGTGTCACTGTTAGACAGAGGAACAGTATACTAACCTCGAAAAAGGGCATAGCAAAATTCATTTAAAATGGGTGGCGAAAGCCACACACACTCTGGCTAGGCTTATAAATGCCCTAGGGCAGATAGCCTAGTATGAACCTATGAATATGTCTAAGAGTAAGTTGAACCTACATGCTAGAAACAGTAAATAAACTGAACATCCTAGATTACAGAGTTACATACAATAGTAAACAGAATACAACACATTTTAACAAATTTCCAAAAGAGAAAAAACAATTATATTATAACTGTTAAAAATATGCAGGAGATAATCTCAAGGCAAAAGCATATTTCCAAAGACTGCAGCTGTGAAAGCTGTAAGAACTACAGACTTTTAGTAGACTTTTTTGAAGCAGAGGTAGAGAGAGGAGGCAGAAATGGTTGCTGCAGCAGTAGTAGAGGAGAGGAGGTCGATTATCTTGGGTCATTGAATAAGCCTGTCCATGATATACAGAGAGTATCCATTAGAGTTGTTTTGAAAGAGTTTGTGTTAGAGATGTGTGTGTGTGTGTATGCACATGTGCGTGCAAGTGTGTGTGTGTGTGTGTGTGTGTGTGTGTGTGTGTGTGTGTGTGTGTGTGTGTGTGTGTGTGTGTGTGTGTGTGTGTGTCTCTCTTTGGTCCACTTTTGTGTGGTGCAGCATATGAGCATGTTTTTTTTTTCTTCCTAAGGTATAGAGTAGCCCAGAATAATTTTTGTTTTCTGAGGGAGGTTTAAGGGCTTTGCCATGGTAGAAGTGTTGCGCACTGTAACAGAGTGTATGAGCCTGTGATCTAGTATCATTTGCTGTTTTGGAGCTATCCTCTTTGTAAGGACATAGGCATGGGGCACAGCTGTAGGCATAGTAGGTAATAAGCCTGCTACAGAACCTAGTAGTATAGAAAATCGACTTCTAAACTTGCTACACCTAGACCGTGTTAAAGCACAAAAGCGTTCTTTTTAACAAGAAGAAAGCTATAAAAAAAGTCATCTGGTGTCACCTTCCTCCCATTTCTGTCATTTCTTGTATGACTACATAGGTTTACACTGTGTGAACGGAAGCTGAATTTTTCACTTAATGTGTCATTCTTCTGTATTAGGCTTTGTAATATCTTTATTTAACTATATCGATGTTATGGCAATTTGGAACTTCTCCCTGGGCCTCAACCACAAATGGGATATTATCCCATTAGGACTTTCCCAGTAAATAAATGCAAAGTAAATAAATAAAAATAAATTCCTTTTCAGTCACACTGCTCCTGTACTTGTAAATGAATAGTCATACAGACTACTAACCTTACGCTTTCTCCCTATGGGAGACGTATTCATTCTTTGATATACATTTTGTATTAATAAAGAAGAGTTTTCCTCAACTAAAGACCCATTTTCTTTCTACTGTAGTAATCTTTGTGTAATTGTTAGCCATGGCTTGTGGGATTTATAGGTCAACCCTGTCTCTATTTACCAAATTATAAAAGGCCTTACTGATGTCCATGCCAGCTTTACCAGGTTTACCTCATATTTTGAAATGTTGTTTTAGCAGCTGCAAATTTAATCCTCTAATCGTAGTATTATATGTCTGTATTTCTTCTTAAGTATCATATTATGTCAAGTACTCATTTAACTTTTTTTGCACTAATCAATTTCCTTGTTTTAATGCACAGTTTATTGTGTCTGGGAATTCTTGTAGAAGTAATTCACTTCTTAAGTCTCCTAAATTGATTTTAGCTTTCATTACATCCCACATCAGTAAAGTGCTCCGTTTGTTAAGCTGCTTGTTCCATTCCCATTTTTTTTTCTAAGTTTGTCAGAACATAGTCATAATCAAGATTTGATAATCGCAGTTCAATTGGAGCTGCTGTTTCACTGTAGTTGGACCTGTTTTCGAATAGCTGAATATCAACATAAATGATAAACTGGTCACTTTTCGGTGGATTGGCAGTTTATAGTTTGCTCTTTATTTAATCACACAGCATTTAAAATGTTTTCCCCCAGTAGGTTCAGCTATAACCTCTTAGTGCAACAATTCTGGACAAAGCCAAAAATAATGTTGGAACAAAGGCCCAAAATTAAGTACAAATTTTACATACTGCTCTTATAAACTTAGAAAGTTGATAGAGTGACAAGTTTTGCACTGTCATGTTTTTTTCTGAAGGGTATGAAGTCTAAAAGATATGTCCATTTAGTGACTTCATTCCTCAATAACTTGTCAGCAAACCACAAGTTTTATGAAGGTGAGACCAAAATATGAGACAAAAGTCTGGATACTCTACAAAACTTTGGACAGTTTAGAGGTATGGAGGTAAATATTTTCTTAGATTTTTGAGGTTTATCAGTTGTGCTATAGTGGATATTTTGAGAAAGTTAACCTTTTCCAGTGTGATACTATGATAACGGTTTAGTGCATAAAGGCACTTGAGAGATATTTTCATGTCTTCTACAGAGCAGTTTGGAAGCTTATAGAAAGCAGTTATTGCCACATTGCTATCATATGATTTTAATCTCTGTAGGTGATAATCTTTTGTTGTTCTCAGAGTTCCTATCCTCATCCACCTTTAAATTAACATGATATAGGTTA
>NC_056744.1:741834146-742021646 GCF_019279795.1 Protopterus annectens
AATCTCCCATCCACTCATCAAGATTCCTCTTTGTTCTATGAATTTATCTTTCTGTTTATCAGCTGTGAATCTTAGACATGCATTTAACCAGAAGAATTTACAAGCTCTAGAGAAAAGACTTTGGCAGTTCAAAGACTCAGGTACTTGTTTTTATTTCCTTCTGTTGTCATCCAGCAAAATCCCTCAGACTGTCTTCTGTCACAGATCATTAGTTGCAAGGGCCATCATTGCGTCACAGCTGATTATCTCTGTTTCATGTACCAGAACATTGTTAAATGACATTATGGCCTCATTTTGCCATTCTGCTGGTACTTCTGTAACCGTGCTGTCGTCTTAGAATACAGAGATGTGCCCCTAAACACAAATTCACAGATGTAGATCATATGAGTGCTTGTTGTAATCCAGCGAAGTCCACAGGCATGTGTACAGAGTCACTTGCTGCATAGATTCCCAAGGGTGGAGCATTGTCACTTTTGGCCTAGATTAAACTGAATGACAGAAGTAGTATTTCTAATGACTGCCCATGTGACGTGAAGAAAAATTGAGAGATCAAAACCAACTCAAGTATAAATGTTCACTCTTCTGCTGGTGTCATCATAGACGACAACACAGGACACAGTTTGTGTGACACCACAGACAGACTGAAATAAGGCCTTGTATTGTTTGTACCTTAACTCTGCAGCAAGTGCTGAGATGCATTCTACCTTATCACAATTCCCTGTTTAAATCATTGTTGAAGGAGGCTGCTAACTGAGCTGGTTATTTGCCTTTACAAACTGTGCAAAATGACAAAGTAATTCATTAAGAATTAGCATTGTTTTGAGAGGCTGAGGTATAGTGAAAAATCAAATATATAGAGACTAAAAGCGGTCTCACGCAGTTTGGGTAACTATAGCATTTATGAGCTACTGTCAAATTTCATCCAGTAAATCTGGGTTTGATTCCATTTGTTTTCCCTCAGTTAGGGCACTTGACAATACTGTGGATCATCCATGAAAAAAAGGCATTTTCAACTGGTGGGTTTAAATGGCTATCAAATGGATATTAAAAAAAGATAAAAAAAAAAGATGAAGACGGACTAGATTTTGGAAACAGTTGTCATTCAATGTGAAGCCTTTCATTAAGCTATTATATGCATTAAGGAGGATATCTCTTAGTGTATTAGATATTAAGAGTCTTCATGAAGGCTGTTAAGCTTCAAACTTTCTATCTGATGTAGCATGCTTCAGAGGTACTGGTATGCAGTTTCCATTGCAAGTACATCACTTTACTTTTGTCGAGATTTGCCAAGATTCCCAGCCTTCCATGTAGTTTGTGTCCTTTTCCATATATAACTAAACTGTTTGATGCTGGCTCTGTACTTCCATATGCCTGCTGAAAAAAACTGGTGATAAAACTTACTACACATATATCAGTTTCCTCTTTTAACAAATTATTTCATTTCAGGAATTATTTGCTGATGAGTGTAGTTATTAGATGCCATATTACCCATGCAGTATGCAATGCATTGAGAATGAAGTGAGAAATACGTAATGTTACAAAAAAATAAATAAATAAGAAGTTCAGTAGTTTATTTGTTTTAATTAAGGATGGATACTAACAGAACTTTTTTTAGCCCAAGCTCGGGAGTATGACACTTGGGGCCTTATTTCAAAAGACTTGCTCTCAGTGTAAGTGAATTACTCTGGTGTAAGCTTGCCCCGATTCTGAAAGTCTTTTTTCCAAGTGTAAGTGATTTACAATGGTGTAAGACCTCTGAGGCCAGATTGCAAAACACTTGATCTCAGATTAAGTCACTTACCATGACAGTAAGACTCGGACTAAGTGACTTACTCTGAAACCAGTTCTTTTGGAATCTTGCCCTTGGAGTATATTATTAAGTTTCATAAAGTTTACCAGTTCATGTACTGTAAAAGAAACAAACTGTTAAAGAGATGCAACATTTCATATCATGCCTGCTGTTACTACGTTCTGTTCCTTGGTCACTCAGTGGGATGGCTCTTGTTTTTCAATTACAGTGCTAGTAAATGAAGCAAATATTGCTGGGTGGGAGCACTAAGGTCCTTCATGATTGCCTGTGTACAGAAATATAGCCTTTGCAAGGGGTCTCTGTCTTTCTGCAGCCCCAAAAGGATGACTCAACGGCTGGCAAGCCAAATGCAGCAAGCAGTCATTTGTCTGAGGCAGGTCAGCTCGGACTCAGGTTTCAATGGGGGGAGGGGGTGGTGGAGAGCAGGTAGGGTCAGGATAGGTAGGAGGGCTGAGATGGGCTGGGATGTCCAGGAGAAGGGGTGAAAAAGCTGGGAACAAAGCAAATCAGTCTTTTCAACCTCTACCTTGGCAGCTTGTCTGATCAGCTTATCTGTGG
The DNA here is from genome assembly GCF_019279795.1 of Protopterus annectens. Taxonomy (NCBI): domain Eukaryota; kingdom Metazoa; phylum Chordata; order Ceratodontiformes; family Protopteridae; genus Protopterus; species Protopterus annectens. The sequence continues at coordinate 741,836,515 of NC_056744.1, forward strand.
ATTACTGGTTTGTGTGTGAACTACATGGGTGATCCAAGTAGGGGCCTTTTGTTTGTTTTTGGATTTAATCACAGGCTTTAGTGGCATTTATCTGTATAATCTATACTATATTTACTTAATAGTGTAGGAAGCTTAGGGTATTATGCTTAAAGGCATGCAAGCAGTTTTTCAGCTGATAAGTGGGGGTAATGTTGCATTGATTTGGTGTGTTATAATTGTATTTTGTTTTGCAGGCCTGTATTTCGATGCTACAAGCAAGGGTAGGAATTAAGGTTGTACTTGTAAGTTATCAAGTGAAAATTAGAACACCAGAAGGGTTTTGTAAGTACTTAACCAAGGATTTGTACTGACTGAAGTAAAGCATAGTTAAAAAAGAGAAATAACTAGGGCACATGCCCCTTGGAAGGCCTGGGGTTATACATGAGACACAGAAAGTGTTGTACAAGTTTAAAAAAAACAAATTATACACAGGGGGGTTATATGGTTGAGGCTTAGTTGCTAGCAGCTGAGGCCTACAGTTAGTCACATGGCAGGGATGTGAGCTGAGGCCTGCAGTTAGCAACAGGGCAGGGCCTAGGAACTGAGACATGCAATTAGCCATATGGCAGGGCCTAGGAATTGAGACATGCAATTAGCCATATGGCAGGGCCTAGGAAATGAGACATGCAATTAGCCATATGGCAGGGCCTAGGAACTGTGGCATGCAATTAGCCATATGGCAGAGCCTGGGAACTGAGGCCTGCAGTTAGCCACATGACAAGGTCTGGAAACTGAAGCCTGCAGGTAGCCACTTGGGGCCAGGCCTGTGAACTGAGGCCTACGGGTAGCCACATGGCAGGGCCTGGGGAGCTGAGGCTGGAAAGTAGCCACAAGGCAGAGCATTTGGAGAGGATCATAAATAGTTGAGGACACTCAAGGGCAGTTTGCCTTAAACTGTTTTATTAACATGGGACCCTAGTAAGCAGGGGTGTGCAGTTAGAACTTGTCTGATTGAAGACTGCTGGAACTGGGCTCAATTTTGAGCTTTTTTTCTGGTTAATGGGGTAACTTGTTTAAATCAGTTTGTTCGTTTTCTATTTTCTTATATATATATATATATATATATATATAATTGCACTTTATTCATCTGCTTTTACTGTATTTGTGTTTCTTCCTTCTTTATTACTAGGGGCATTGACTACAACTCTGATCTGCGCTATATAACAAGAAGTATCCTTTTCTGTGCATTTAAAGTGTTTTTTGAGTGTATCTGCTTTATTTTCTAAAAATAAAATAAATAAATAAATAAATAAATATATATATATATATATATATATATACACTTGTTTTCCGCCTTTCCGCCTTTCTAAGCTAGTATAGTCCAGTTTTCAGGTTAGTGCTGAATTCAGGGCTGTGTTACAAATCTCTGTGTTTGCCCATACCTTACTTGGATAGAAGGAAGTTCTCTGTTCACCTGTGAGAGAGGGGAGCTGTGAGCAGCCTATCTGTCCCTGGAGGATTGGTTCAGCCCAGAAATTAGTAGTTTATTGGCCATTTTGGGCTAATTTCTATCTTTCATTTCCCTGCTATAAATACCGTATTTGCCTGGTTAGCTAGGATAAAACTTTTCCCGCTCCACAAAGTCTCCTCTTCAATTTTTCCCTTGGAACTAGAGAAATTTTCAACTTAAGCACTCAAGCCATTCATTTTTCAGCCTGTCACTTTCTCAAAACTTATAGCAAGCACTTATAAACCCTAGCACTAGACCCTCTGTACTGTACAGAAGGACAAGGCTCTCTATTCGACCTTACCAGTCATCCAGTAAAACAGTTCACTGTACCTATCCAGGCATGTCCAAAGGGCAGTTTCAGGTGTACTCAACAGTCCAACTGGTGAATCTGGGCATTTTGAGGCACTGTTACAACTGCCTCATGTACAGACAACCCCCTCCTCCTACCACCAAATACTAATACATGCGAGAGATGCAATTATACAGCCAAACTGGAGGCTAAGCTCTCTCAACCCAAGACTGGATCATTCAGTCAAGAGGAGAAGGGAAATACTTGCATCACACCACCAGTCTCACATAGACCCATTAAAGTAGCACTGGCAAAAAACACACAAAAATACATGAAAACATACTCGGAGGCTCTAAATAAAAATCTGAAAAACCAACAGAGATCTCCAAAGCAAGCATCCAAGCAACCTCCACCCCCCAACACAAACCATGAAGGACATACTTCACAAAACCAGTGTGCCATGCAATCACAGCCCTTAAGGCAAAATAACATACCCAACATACTAGTAATAGGTGACTCTATAGTCAGGCACACTGACGTCCCACTCACTAGGCTGAATAAGGAGAAGGTTACTGTTAGCTGCCTGACGGGTACCAGGATCCACCACATAACACAAGCACTCAGGTCACTCCAGAACAAGTACAAATATGACTCTGTCATTGTCCATGTTGGACCAAGAATGATACCACAGTATAAAGAAAAAATTCTTGATTTCAACAATTGGCTACATTTCTGGTGTCATTCAAAGGGGATCCAGTGTCTGTCCGCCTGGGATGACATGCTCGACAAGCCACGCTGCTTCGCTAGAGACTGCTTGCACCTGTCACCCTTAGGCTTTTGAGTACTGGCCAAGGCTCTTGCCACCTCCATAGTGCCTTTTTTAGGCAAGGCTCAAAAGACAAACCCACCGCTGTAAATAGCACAAGTAACAAAAAACTGAGGGTAATGCTACTCAATGCCAGAAGTCTGAACCTCAAAATGCATGCACTCAAGGCACTCCTCAGTATGGAGAAAATTGACAGGGCCCCTAGAGGTCTTAGGATAAGACTGCAGCCCATGGTTAGTAGATATGAAGAGAGACTAACCGCAGAATGGAATCAGGCATTGCAAGAAGGATCTATGATGTTTGTTAAAATTTTGGCCTCCTATTATGAAAGAATTATTGACACAAATCTATCAGAAGTCAAAACTATATGTGAGGAATGTAAAGATATCAGTCACTCTCCACATATGAAAGCTTTGTGGTCAGGCTGTCCAAAGAATTGGCCGCTTATGAGAAAATAACCAAAGATAGAAAAATTAAAAAAATTAATAGGGATATCACGGACTATAAAAGGGGACATCCATTTGACACCCATAGATCTGTCAGATTTATGGATACGAATCAAGGATTGACAAGGGGCAGAACCAGAAAAAGACCCAGGTCCATATTGAAACACAATGATAAATCTCTGGCCAGTACCTCTTGGGAGGAATCCTCCTACACCGATAGTGAGAGTGTTCAGTTCCAAGAGTCACCAATGCGAAAAAGGTCCAACTCCACACTCCCTTTAGAAGGGGAAAAAGGCGGTGGGGTGGCCACAAACATAAATATGGGAAGCAGAACAGACTCAGTGGAGGGATTGATAGAAACCCTAATGAGACAATAGAACCCGAATACAAAAATGTGTTAAATTTGTCTGATGTCATTTTGACTGACGAACAAGAGAGGTTACTGAATAAAGGTTTGGGATTTGTACCAAGTTTCTTTTGTGATGAATACAATATTGTGTCTGATGTCATGGATTTTTGCCATAACCTTAATCTTAAAATATTTTTTTCAGATCAAACCTCCCAAATATCTCAAAGATCTAATGATTTCAAATTTCATTTTTCAACAATCAGTTTTAAGGGATCTACATTTCTCACATTTTGAATCGCGTATCATGGGTCAAAATATTACCACATCCAAAAAAATGGCTTTAGCCGAATTAAGAAACAATCACAACATAGCAATACTACCGGCTGATAAAGGAGGGGTGGTTGTGATCTTGAATATGAGTTGTTATCTCGAGGAAGGCTTGGAACAATTATCGGATACTAAATGCTATATGCATATGTCTATAGATCCCACTATTAATTTTAAAAAAGAAATTGACACATTTTTGAACTTGGTTGTGGAAGAAAGCATTATTACCCAAAACATCTCACAGTGATGGACCCTCAGAAACAAATTATGTACCTGCTTCCCAAAATTCATAAATCTATTTCCAAACCAGCAGGCAGACCTGTTGTATCAGGCATTGACTCACTTACAGAACCACTCTCCATGTTTTTGACACAACTTAAACCATTATTGAAAGAGGTTAGGGCCAGAATACAGGACACGACTCAGTTCTTACAAATCATGCAAGATACTCAATTGGAACCACATTGGCTCATGTGCACGTTGGATGTAAAGTCATTGTATACCAGCATACCCCATTGGGCAGAGTTGCAGGCTCTACAGTATTGGTTAGAACATGCCAACCTATATCCACCAGGCCTCAATACATTGATCATCTGCATGGCTGAACATGTGCTTAATAAAAATGTTTTTTACTTTCAAGGAGAATGCTACTGGCAACTTCAAGGTACTGCTATGGGGGCATCTTTTGCCCCCATATACGCCAATCTATTTATGGCATACTTAGAAGAATGTCTGATACATAATCCATTCCATAACATATATATGGTAGAAATTGATATATGGCGCAGATACCTAGATGATTGTTGGATGGTGTGGCATGCTGATCCTATATATCTACAGGAGTTTGTGGAATATCTCAATAGTAACATTTGGGGCATACAATTCACTATAACATACAACTCCAAAACCATCGACTTCTTGGATGCAACAGTCTATAGGAATAATGATCATACATTGAGTACTAAAATTCATAGGAAATATCCACAATACAACACTTTACTCCATGCATCTAGTATGCATCCGCGCCACACCATCCGCAACATACCAAAATCCCAATTTCTTGGGATCAAATGCATTAGTTCCTCCAAGAGGGATTTTGATGAAGCCAAAGTGGATCTCCAAAACAGATTTTTGGACAGGGGATACCACCAATTTGACATTATGTCAGCCAGCATATGGTCAGACAAGCAGGACAGGAACACACTACTGGAATACAAGACATGCCAATCGACAAAACAAGAATCTTCATTAAGGTTTGTTACTACATATGGTAGAAACCATAATGTTATTAGAAGCACCCTTGATGCAAATTGGAACATACTATTAGCCAATGATCATCTCAGAGATGTTTTGGGCCCAAAATGACAGTTTTCTTATAGACGGGGCAAAACCCTAGGAACACTATTTTCACATTATAAACACAAAGAAAGTGGGGGAGCCATCTGCAAACAGATGACTATCTCTGGAGACCAACTGTTGGGCACCTTTCCATGTGGCCACTGTACATCTTGTAATCAAGTAAGTAAATTAAAACCATTTACGAGTGCTAATATGAGTAGAGTCTATGATCTTAGAGTTTTTGGTAATTGCAGCAGCAGTTGGGTCATATACCTGGCAACATGCCAATGCTCAGCATTTTATGTTGGACAAACATCACGCTCACTACAAGTTAGGATGGGGGAACATAAAAGTGATATCAGAAACAAGAAAGAGACCAATGCTCTGTATCGACACGCTGTTAAACATCATAATGCCAAATTTATGTTCATGATTATAGATAAAATCACTGGAGACAGGAGTAATCAACAGGAGTGGCACAGTATTTTGGACCACAAAGAGAAATATTGGATTATTCACCTTGGAGCTCTTTTTCCCCCTGGCCTTAATGACCATTTATAATTTGGAATGATTGTTAATACCGGAATTAGCCTGAAGAATTGGGATTATATTGATTTGAGAATCATATATCCTAAGATATTAATAGCTTATGCCATACATTTTCATAAATTTATAGGCTATATGGTCTGGTTATATATTAGTTAACTTTATAATCTAGGACATATCATTGCCAGTTGAGGTGTTTATTATCAAATGGGACCATAATTAAAAAAATATTGGAACAATTGTGTGTTCAACAAATGGAATAGTTCTTGTACATATATTATGTAACTGATATATGCCACATCATAGGAGCCAGAGTTATATAAAACAGATATGTGACTTTTACAAACCATATCAGATTAGTCTCTGGATATATTTTAAGCCATACATTCCTGTTGTTGTGAATTACTACTTAATAACCACATAATATACCTATTTCTAGGGTATGGAGAGTTATGTATAGCAGATATATGTTTTTTATTAATCATATTAGTTTATTCTTTGGATCTACCTTTAGCCATGCATTTCTGTTTTTGTGAATTACTATTCAACAATCCTGTAATACACCTATTTCTATGGTACTGAGGACCCCATGATGTGTTATATATCCCCACTACAACACAATATTCACAGGTTCTTTATTCACTTTTTATTTTTTACTATATTATATATATATATATATATATATATATATATATATATATATATATATATATATATATATATATATATATATATACTAATACTTTTTGTTTGTTTTATGTTTCATGTGTAAGTGATATTACAAGTATCTCATCTTGATGACAAAACCTTTTGTATATATGTATTATACACTAATAGAAATACCAGCCTTAGGGTTGGATCGTACCATTCTTCTATTGGTTGCTGGTATGTATACATATTCATGAGTGCTGTATGGATGCAAAATGCTTTTTTCACTGAGGAAGGCTGTCAAGCCGAAACCGGTTTGAATAAGATTATATTTGTTTAATGGCATTTCATGCCTCAAGTCTAGTTATTATATATTAAATTATTTACAGCTGCACATGCTGGCCTCTTGTGTTTTCTTCTATATTGGTTTGGCCGGGCATACCATACTGGCAAGGTGTGGGGTTTACACTAATGCTACTCAATGCCAGAAGTCTGAACCTCAAAATGCATGCACTCGAGGCACTCCTCAGTATGGAGAAAACTGATATATGTGCAGTAACAGAAACCTGGTTTAAGGCTCCAGAGAGCACCCCAGCACTACCAGGCTACAACTCATACCATACATTTCGGCCACAGAACCCAAACTGAAATACAGAAGGCGGGGGCGTATCCATATTCATCAAGGATAGCCACACCTCCAGGTTAGTGGCACAGCACAATGCTTCAGAGATCATCCACATGCAACTAACAATGGGCAAAACTGCAATTCAAATTGTAGCTTGCTACAGATCACCCACCATGTCCCAGGACCTCCATTCCATGTTTCTGGAAACACTGGGAAACATAAAGGTCCCACCAAACACCCTAATATTGGGTGATTTCAATTACCCAAACATTAACTGGGAGAACTACTCAAGTACTAACTCCCTTGCCCAACATTTCCTGGAATTTATAAACTCAAATGCCCTGGTTCAACTGGTCAACACTCCCACCAGAGGTGACAACATATTGGACCTGGCCATCACCAATATGGGCAACTGGTGTTCCACACTGGAGGTCAACCCCTCGCTGGTTAGATCTGACCATAAACAAATCACTTTGGATATCCACATTCCGCCCCCAGCCCCAGACAAGAAAACCACCATGAAAAACTTTTCAAAAGCAAACTTCACGTTACTTAAGACCGAGGTGGAAAGTTTCAAAGCCCCCATGCTGAAGGATAACGTTGTCCAAGCTACAAAATCCTTTACTAATGCATTCTACGGGCACCTACAAGAATGCATGTATCATGCCATCCCAAGCAAAACCAAGACTCACTCCTTCAAGAAAAGGAAACCAGTCTGGTGGACTCCTGCCATAAACAAGCTATACAATAGAAGGAGGAAACTAGTACAGAAAAGAGTAAAATCCCAAGAAGGGAAGACATCCCTGATCAGTATCAGCAAGAAACTATGATCTCTCATAAAATCATCCAAGGTGAGCTTTGAAAGAAAAATTGCCAAGGAATCCAAAGATAACCACAAAGCATTCTTTAGCTATGTCAAGAATCTAAGTGACAATACTCAGAACTGTTCGGAGTTAGTGCAGAATGGCACAAAATAAACTGAACTGACCGATATCGCCAACATCCTGGCAGACAGGTTCAGTGCAAACTTCACCCCCCTCTCACCCCCAAAAGGGCCCATAACCATACCAGAAGAATGTAGAGTCCCTTAAATCACAGACACTCAGGTTAAAACAGCCCTCTCCAAAGTCAAAAACACAGCATCAATGGGACCGGATGGTGTCCCAGGCTGCATCCTACACGAGCTCAAAGATGAACTAACCCCTCACCTAAACACACTGTTCAAACTCAGCCTCTCCACAGACTACGTACCCATAGAATGGCGCACAGCAACAGTTATTCTGCTCCACAAAGGTGGAGCCACAACAGTCCCCGGGAACTATCGCTCTATAAGCCTGACTAGCTTGGTCTGCAAGGCTATGGAGTGCATCATCATGGAACTCATTAACAGAGACATTGGGAACCTCCAAACACTGGACCCTACCCAGTTCGGCTTTGTTAAGGGCAGATCATGCCTCCTAAACCTGGTGGACTTCTTTGAGACAGTTACCAAGGCTATAGATGAGGGAAAGGTGGTACACACAGCCTTCCTAGGACCTCGCGAAGGCCTTCAACACCATTTGCCATTCTGGTATTATAGACAAGCTCACCAGCCTGAACATAAACCCCTACGTCACAAGATGGGTTGCCAACTGGCTCATGGACAGAACCCACATGGTGAGAGATGCGGGAGCTAGGTCCGACTCTAAACTGGTTACAAGTGGCATTCCCCAGGGATCAGTCCTAGGAACCCTCCTGTTCGTCATATACTTTTCAGAGGTACAGGCAAGCACAGGAGGACTATGGCTGACCAAGTTCACAGATGACTGCAAACTAGGGGCTATAATTGGCTCTCCGGCTGACACAGACATCCTCCAAAAGGGTGTCACTGAGACGGATACCTGGTGTCAAAATATAGCCTCAAGCTAAATGCCAAAAAGTGCATAGTCATCCCCTTTGGAAAAAAAAAGTACCCACAAACTACCACATAGGTGGTAGTCTCCTAAATACGGAAGACGTAATAAGGGATCTGGGGACTCAACTAGATAGTAATCTCACCTTTGATTATCACATTGCCAAAGTGGTTAAAAAATCCTTCTATGTGGCCCACCTAATCACAAAAGGGTTCGCATCCAGATCAAAAGAGGTCATTGTGCCCCTCTACTCATCACTCATCAGACCCATCATAGAGTACAATGCCCCATTTGGGATGTATCTTACAAGGACACCTGCAACAGGTGGAATGACCACAGAATTACCTCACCAAGAGGATCACTGGCCTCAAACAGATGTCCTATGCGGCTCGACTGAAGAAATTACAGCTGTACTCGGTTGCATACCGCCTACTCAGAGGTGATCTCTGCCTGGCATACAAGGCCATGTCCAACCCAGAATTGATGGACATGCTCCACCTAAAGAAAACCTTATCCTTGTGAGCCACATGCTCTAGGGATCTAAACCGCACCACAACAATAAATAGGACATGCTGGAGGGATAGATTCCTGTCCCAGAGACTTCTCATGCTTTGAAACAAGATCCCAGTCTACATTAGGCAGAGCTCCTCACTAACACTCTTCAAAAGAAACCTTGACGAGTGGATGGGAAACAGAGAGTTTACCTTGGGGATCACTTCAGTGGCTCTGCTGGACAGAGGCACAGGGAACTAAATCTAAGGGGGTGGCGAAAGCCAACACATTCTGGCTAGGCTTATAAATGCCTTCGGGAAGATAGCCTAGTACCTACCTAATTGAAATGGCTTATCAGAGGCTACAGACACCACAGAGCGGTCAGCAGCTGGACATTTAAACAAATAGGAACAATCCTCAGGCACTCTATAAAACCTAGCAGTCTTCTTGGGAGCAGGGGGCAGAGAATCTGGTGCTTTTGATGCATTGGAAAAAAAAAATCCAATAAAGCAGCCAAGTGAGGTGGAATGGCCGGAGGGTTAGGAGATTCAGTCTGTAGTAACTCATTGTACCTGTTATGGATATCTGAAACCTGGGCACAATCCTACTTAAAAAATTCCATCATCTAGAGATTGTGACCCCAAAGGAAATTTCCTCAGAAGGATTATCTAGAGTATGAGAGCCCTCTTCCTCAAACCTGTAGTCTAAAGGAGAAGGAATCTGGGTAGAATAAGCAAGGGATTCATCATCAGAATCCACATTTTCCTCACAAGAATTCAATGTGTCTTTTAGGGGAAGAAGAGGACCAAGGAGGAGCAGGAACCGAAATCCCTTGAGGTGGCCTTAACAAAAGTAAAGCACTAAACAACACTCACTTTGTGGATCCCTAGGAGCAGAAGAAACATGATTAGTTTTCTGTTTCTTTTTTAAGGGGGCACCTGTCCTAGAAACCTGAGAAGGCCCAGACTCAGGACAGCAGTCCACAGCTGTAGTAGGAACCTCTTCCCTAAAGAGAAACTGTGGAACCCCACTAGACCCCTCGGACACAGTCAACCATTGTTTCCCCTGAATACCTGAAATGAATGCCTGCAAAGCCTTGTCAGATGGGCTGCCTGCCAGATACTCACTGGCCTCCAACCCAGATGTGGTAGAGGAATCTGACAAAACAACTGGGCGAGACTCCAGGTTCGTAATAACCTTGGGAGAAACTCCCGGCAGAGGCTGGAGAACACAAGATTCCCATCTTACCTTATACAACTTCTTCTTCTTCCATGATGGCTGACCCTTGGGGCAGGAAGTTCCATCCATAGTGTCTTTGGGAAGAAGCTTAACATTCTGGTTCTCAAGATACAACAAAAGGGAAGAAAGCTTACTATGAAGAGTTTTAGGGACAAGCGTCTGACAAAGTAAACAAGACAAGGTCTTGAGCAGCACCTAGGCAAAAAAGACACTTACCGTGGAGGTCTTTATGGGAATCAGACTTCCACACTGGCATTTACCCTTCCTGGATAACATGAACCCCAAACAGCACAAAACAAACAGAAAAAGTAACCAAAAACCCTTGTCTGCAATGGTGAGGAATCCAGCAAACAGGAGTAATCAGAAGAATACCAACAAACAGAAAAACGGTAAAAAAGGGATGGAGGTAACAGACTGATTATTAAAACAGTGTTCGGACTGGCAGCAAAGAAATTCTGAGGATGGTATGCCTGAACATCACCTTTATGCCCTACTCTACACAAGTAGTGTGTAGGTGATGTTCAGTGTACCTTAAAGCAATGGTAGACTTTGGTAAACTGGCCAGTTGGTGGGCTTCAGGGCAGGGAATCCCATTTGTAATGAATACTGCAGTGGTGAATGTAAGGACATCAAGAGTATGGGTCAATAAGAAGCACACTTGTTTCTGTTTGATTTTACTAACAAAGTATGACAAGTATCTGACTGTTTACATGACTGTTTACATGTTTTAAAGTCTTGATGTGCTACTGCATGCAGCTTATTCTGCTGTGCTTGTATGCAGAAAATAGACATCAATCAACACTACATAAAAGGATTCCTGATCATCTGACATTTCCAAGCAATTATGTTAATGCCCTAATTAAAAATCCCCTAGGGGTGCAGTGTAACACAAGGCTGTCCCAGTGCTGATTAAATGGAACACTGACATAACCCCTTAGAATGTCTTACTCGTACTGTTGTAATTAGGTTTCCATTATGTTTTAGCTTTTATTCTTGTACAACAGTAATTTTAGTAAATTGTATCTAATGAAACAGAGCAGTCCTTATGTCACATACTTAGATGATTGACAAGCCTGGGCTACAGATACCTGACACAGAAGGTTACACTGCTGTTTTTTTCTTACCAAGATGAAGAAAGATAGTCTGTAACCAGGACTGTTTGTAATCCATTATTCATTTGAATAAACAGATTATAATATATGTGGGTCTTTATGTTGAATACCTTGCCATTCATAAATGTTTTGGTACTCATAACAATCATCAGATTGGAAAACCTTATGCTTAGCTATAACAAGTAATTTATAATTCACAAATTACTCTGGGCTTACTGTACTTAGTGCACCATTATGCATCTCCTTCTCCCAGTTCGGAAATGGACTTCAACAATGCTACGGCCTGAGCAGGCGGCTTTTGATGTTACATGCTGAATTACTTACTCAGTGTACCTTTGATAGCACTGTCCTTGTAATGCACTACTGAGTAATGCAATGAATTGCAACAGCTGCCTTCTGCAACTGTAGCAAATGTGCAAATAATGCCCGTACTAAAGTTAAAGGAAAATACTGCAGCAAATATTCTAAGCACCTCTGTGGCTTCCACACCCAGACTGATGAAAGCTAAATACTGTATTACTAGAGGCAATCAATTATTGAGAAAAGGTGGGGTGGACTCACTGAGTTACCTTTTGGGTTAGTACATCATGATGTGCTTACTAATTAATTATTCATGACAAATCTGCTTCCAGCTGCCTTTCTGAATCTTCAGTCTCACTGAAACAAAGTGTAACAGCTTGGTGAAGGCAGTTATTATTATGCAGGCACTCTGTTAGATTGAGGCCAGTCTTGTTCACAATTGTTTTGCTTTAAGGGCCCCATTTCTATTTCAGCTCAGTGTTATGTTTGCACATTTAGTTTTCCAGTTTGTATAAGACGTTTATATATAATCAGGACTTCTTAATATCACTACTTCCTTTCCCGCTGCCTCTCAGACTCCTTTATCACCTAAGCTACAATTTTGGGTTCCAGAAAAGACAGAAAATCAATGTTTGTTATATGTGGCTCACTGAGCAGTACTTCCACTAGGGTACTTCTGTTCATAGATTCATAGGTAGGGTACTATGCTAGTTGCCCTTGTGGGCTATTTTAAGCCTAGCCAGTTTCCCTTTTTCTGCTTTAAATTACCTATCCCACTTGGTCATAGATTGGCCTTACCTGTCCCATGGTCGATAATTATACAATACCCTTAAGAATAACTGGGATCATACCATAGATAATTTGAGGGGACCCATGCATGGGATAAAGCATTTAGGAGCTGCCTCTGTCCATTATTAGAACAGGGGGAAGGCCTGGGGTAAATCTTTTGTTTTAAATCCATATATCTAAGTTGCGTATCAATATGGACAGGGATGAACTTTGTTTTATGTGGATGGGGAGTCTGTTCCAGCGCAGCAGTATTCTCTACGAGCTATACCTGTCCCTCCAAACCATTCTGTTGATGCTGCGGAAGAGGTTTAGAGCCCTAGATGGAGTACTTCTGATACAATTTGACTTACTGATATGCAGTGAATACATCAGTATTGGGTCTGAGGATGCCTTGTATTCCAGACACAGGTCACCTCTTAGCAGCCTGTAGGATACTGAGTAAAGTGACAGGGCTTTCAGTCGGTTTATGTAGGTTATGTTGTTTAGACCTTGTATCCTTATAGTAAAGTATTTCTGTGGACATTCCAGTTGTTGCATGCACCTGGACAGGTATATGCCAAAGTGGACATTATATTCAATGAGTGGCCTAATGAGGGCTGTGTAAAGGGCAACAGTGACACCCTTGATATGCACACAATCCACTTGTTTATAAGCTGTGCAATATAGAAGGACTTTTTTACAATAATAGGCACATGTTGTTCAAACGTTAAGTCACTGTCAACATAGGATCTCAAATCCTGAACAAATGGGTCAACTCTTAGGGGTGTATTGTCAATGAGGTAGTTCCCTGGCATAGATGAATTCCCAAAGGATACAATAATACATTTTCTGGCATTTAGATTCAGTCCATGATTTTGGCACCACCAGTAATTTATTTGGGACAAACCTTAGTGCAGGATGGAAAAATCATTTGGGATATACTGACTGTTCATAGCTTGCAGTCATCTGCAAACAGTCATCCAGAGCCCTTTGGTATTGGCTTTTACTTTAGAAAAGTAGATGGAAATCAGGAGAGGTCCCAGCAGAGAATTCTGGGGGACTCCACTGGTGACTGGTCTCTTTGTAGAGTTAGCTTCCTCTCTTTTGATTATCTGTGTCCTATCTGGGAGCCAGCTGGCAATCGCGCAGTAAAACTGTGAGCAGCTGGGAATCCTAATTCTCATTAAGAAAAACTCATGACCATCACTGATGAAATCATTTGGAGACAGAAGACCATTGTATCTCCGTTAGACTCTGGGTGTCAATAGGTCATTACAGGCCAAAAGGGAGTACCTGCATTTTGCTGGTCCACAAAGGGTACTATATACAAAAGCACATTTTGTCCATAACAAGTAATTTAAACTTAGTTTCTGTTTTATAACAGAATCCTGGCCCACTGAGGAGAACTTCCACTAGGGTATTCTTATTCCCATTAGGGAATAACCACAACCATAACCATACTTTTGGGGTGAGGAATAACTGAAAGACTCTGGTGGTGACCTTACAGTAAGAGACTCAGAATAATGTGGTTTTGCTAAGGAATACTTTTCCTTTTTAATCAGATGATATTTTTAAAGAAGTAGTTTTGGCAGTGGGCAAAGGACTGACCACAAATATGGTACACCAAGACCTTGAAAAGCATTTGCCACAGTACCTCACAAGGGGATTATAAATGAAGACATTCAGTTAGGCATTAACAAATAATGTGGATCATTAGGTAAACAATTACCTGTCTAAGCATAATTAGTGATCCAGCAGAGACCTCCATGGCTCAATTTTGAGATCACATCTGTTATGCATCTTTCTCTGTAATTATTTACTTACTTATTCACTTATTACTTATTTATATATCTGCTTTTGTGAAATAACTGATTGCAAATCAGTGTATAATTAGCACAACTAAGGATACAAAAATACTTCTGACTAAAATCGGTAGTCGGTACAATAATAGAAAACATATTGTCAATGCCACTGAATGCATTTCTGTTGTATATGGGGCAAAAGCATAGACACTGACTACCGGCAAGACACTAAAACGGGACAAAATGAAAGCTCTAAGAATCACTGTGAACAATAAATTAAGCTTCTGATGGGGTCAGTTTTCATTCATTCCACAATATATAGGTTTGGATCTGATCCTTGGATTCAACTTGGCCGCTCTTTTACAGCTCATGGATGCTACAAGCTCTTGAGCTCCTCCCTTACCCACAATGCAGCAACCCCCCCTCATTCCCCAGATCTCTTTTGCTGCCATTGTGTACAGACGTGGTCTCTGCAGCTCTCGGGTATTAGTTTGAAAAGATCAACTACATTTACATAAATATATATAATATTATATATATATATATATATATATATATATATATATATATATATATATATATACATATTCCCTTTGGAATTTCTTTTTCACTAAGTTTATCTTATCCTTCCTTTAGCTAGCTAATGTAAATCTTGTCCTTTTTTCTTACCATTTGGTAGTCCTTGATTACCGTTATTGGAAATCTTTCTCTTACCACCTTTTGGTAAGCTCCTTAATACCATTTTTGGTATCCCTTTCCTCTCTCTACCATAAACAATATAAAAAAATAAAATGTATATATATTTTCCCCCTTTTTTCTGCTTTAACTTTCCTCCATGTTTAGTGGTTGTAAAATGGCAGACAAACTGTCAGGTTTTAAAAAAATGTAGCAAATACGTTCATAAAATTCCATTGTTGGATGCCTACTGATCTGTGTGTTTACTGCTTGGGTCCTGACCATTTGCAGTCATGTTCAATTTGTAATGCATTTAATCCTACAACACTGACAGACATGAATGAACAAACTTATTTTCAAGGGCCTTCTTCCTTTGCAGAATAACTTACTGCAGCTCAATCCTCCAACTCTGACAAAAAAAGAAGTTAAGAAAAGACTTTCTGAACAACCTGGTTCCTCTCAGTCCTCTTCAGCTCCAACCTCGGAACTGCTTAAGAAAATTAATGAAACTTCAGATCCTAAAGGCAAGTCTTCAGAACTGACTTCAGACAGCAGATCTGTATCTTCAGTTCCGGCTCATCCTGAAGGAAAACAGATACCTAGAACTAGGTATGCATCTTCCTTGGATCCTCTACCCTCTCGGCTCCCACCCCCATTCTTGGAAAGATGCCTTCCTTCAAGATAATCATCCATAGCCTCTTCCCATTTGTTAAGTCTCACACAAGCTGATATGGACAGAATGATGAGTAAGATTTTCTCATCACAAATTTGGATGGGAGTTTTCCCGGCTCCTACCCCCACAGGTCTGGAGATATTCACTAGTACATCTCCACTCCTACTGGCTCCTTCTCTGATCCATACTTTGGCTTTAGAGTCCTTGGATCTGAGACTCCCGGTGGGATCTGTTTCAGATCCGAAGGTGGTTTTATCTTTGTATTCAATATCTTCTCCAAGTGCTCTGTTGTCAAATTTGAGGCATTAGGATAGACTCTGAAGCTGTCAGAGCCATCTGGACCCCTCAGAGCCTCGGCATTTGCTAGTTCTGACTTCTGCCTTGGGTGGTGTGTCTTTGGGTCAGAGGGAGCTGTCGGTCCAGAAACATGTCTTCTCAGGTCCAGTGATTTCCTTCTTCCTGAGGCATACTGACTTTGAGGTAGTAGAGACAGTATGCTCTTCTAGAATCAGATGGCTCCTCCCCCCTTGGATCTTCCCTATGGGTCCTCAGATGCATTTGTGTTGTGAGCCTCAACATTCTACTCCAAAGGGGCAGCCAGCCTAAAGTCTTCAGGCTACAGGCAGGGTATAATTATTTCTTCTGATACTTCTCAGGAACATCCTACCGAAGAAGTCCCTAGGAAGAGAAAGTGCAAGAGGAGGCCAGGGTCCATTCCCCTCAGGTGTCAGTCACAGAGGATACTGACTTCACTGAAGGTGAAAGGTCCCCAAGATCACCACCTGATAATGTCTCATTCAGAGACACATTTTAGAGATCCTTAAACAAAGGGGTGGTTGGTCTACTGATAACCCCTTCATTAGAGGAATCGGTATTCCTGGAGGAATTTGGTACTGGCCCATCTAATTCCTGGGTGACTCTGTCCACTGATGAGCTCATTGATTTGATCTCTGAAGAGAGCATGGAAGGAGTCTGATTCTGTTCAGCTGATCCCCAAGAGACCAGATAGGATCCTGGCACCACCAAAGGGAAGGGAAATTCTGGAGTAAAGGAGTACCAGTGGATGCAATGGTTACAGTGGCAGCCACCAAAAAAAGAACTCCTGGAACAGAGTTCCTCCATTCATCTCCTTAATGAGTCTAGGGCACAGACAGATTTGGGAAGTGTGAGTATGCGTCAACAACCTGTGCACTCAGGTCTCTGGATTACTTGGCACACTTTGCCAAGTTACAGAGGGATTTGATCAAAGAACTTTCAAAATCTCTCTCAGGGCCAGTACTTTGGAGGCAGAGACTTCTATTGCTTCACAGTTGGTGACCCTTCAATCTATTTCCAATTCGTCCATGAGACTCATATCACATGCAGCTGAAGGAGCCTCAAGGGTGGCGGTTTCAGGTATTTCCATCACAGGAGGCATGCCTGGATGTGCCTGTGTGATTTTGCAGAGCCTTTTAACTCATACTGTACTTCATCAGTGTTCCCTTTGATGGAAGTTTGTTATTCAGCCCCAAGGTTAAAGACGCACTCTCCACATGCAAGCAAGATGGTAAGACCTTGTTTGTAGTGGGCGTACATTTTTTTGACTCCTCAAAACATCCTTTTCAAGAAATCAACAAGGTGGTCAAAAAATGTGGTTTAAGAAATCCCAGGGTCCATTCCATGATCCACCTGAAGAGAGTTCCCCCAGGGGCAGAGGGGGGAATTCAAATGGGAGATGCAGCCCTTGTGGCAGAGGAGGCCAGCAAAATCAAGGGTCCAGAGACTCTTTCTCCGAGACCATATTAGTGCTCCTGAAGGGATGCCTGATTGCCCATCTTTGGAGGCAGTCAGGGGTCACTTATTCCTGCACCACAGAGCCTAGCTAGACATTATAAAAGATACATGGGTATAGAGGATTATTTCTAGAGGTTATATAATTCCCTTTTCCCTACCTCCTCCATCAAGTAATCAAAATTCTCAGTGTCTCACCCAATCAGAGAAAAACAGCAGCTCTAGAAATACAAAAGCTGTTAGAAAAAAAAGAGTCATCCATGAGGTCCCCAGACCAGAAAGGATCCGGAACTTACTCAAGATTCTTTTTTATTGCCAAAGAAAATGGGATTGCAGACTGATTTTTGATCTCAGCATTTTGAACAAATTAGTTCAGCATACCAAGATCCAGCGAGTCACAGTTCAGTCCATTTTGCCCTTTCTGTGCAAGGATGACTGGGTGTGCTCAGCAGATCATCAGGATGCATACTAGCACAAAAAATGAACAGACAGTCAAGGAGATATCTACTTTTCCAGCTGGAATCCAGTCACTACCAATTCAGAGTACTGCCCTTTGGTCTCACTACAGCCCTTAGGGCGTTCACCAAATGATTGGCAGTAGTAGCAGCTCACTTGAAACTACAGAGATTCCAGGTGTTGCCATAGCCAGATGACTGGCTCATAACCTCTTCGACCAAGCATCTTCTGATAGCAGTTCAAGAATATGTTCTCCAGATTTGTTCCAATCTAGGAATTAGTTAACCACAACAAATCTCAACTTCAACCATCTCAGGCATTAGAATTCATAGGGGCCTTTTTCAACACAACATCAATGACAGCTTCTCTCCCTTTGCCAAGGGATCAAACTATTAATTTTCAAGTCAAGAGAATAATTCAAAACTTATTCATGTCAGCCAGCCTGATTTTACAGACCCTGGGATCAATGTTCACAAAAACAGTTCTAGTTCCTCTAGTAAGATTCCATGAGAATTCTTCAATGGACATTAGTAACACAGTGGTCCTTTCTAGATCAACCTATGTCCACCAAGATCAGTATAACTCAGGCCTACAAAAAGGACCTTTGGTGGTGGATTCGCTCACATCAAATTTTATTTTACATGGTCATGCCTTCATCCTCCCTCAGCCTAAGGCCATAGTGTCCAATAATGCCTTCCAGTTTGGGTGGGGAGTCATTTCTTGGGAAAGACTGTTCAAGGCAGTTGGTCCCCTGAAGGGGCCAACACAAATACCAATGTCCTGGAAATGAGAGCATTACTTTTAGCATTGTAGGCATTCCAGGACTCTCTTCCTTCTGGAACTATTGTGATTCAAATGGGCAATATGTCTGTAGTACAAGGAGGAACCAAATCTTACCCCTTGTGTCAAGAAGCTTTGAGAGTGTGGCAATGGGTGTTTTCTTCAAATCATTTTCTGGTAGCAACACACACACTGGGGAAATCCAGTGTGCTAACAGTCAAATTGAGGAGGTCCACACTTCTACCTCATGAGAGGTCACTTAACAAAAAGTGGCGGAAATGATATTCTGCCAGTGGAGCCAACCATGCTGTGATCTATTTGCTTCTCCCCTGAACAAGTGCAGCAGGTCCTTTGCCCTGTTCCCCCCACCAAGGGAGTCACTGAGAGATGCTCTTCTTCATGACTGGCCCCCGGGTCTCCTCTGTGCTTATCTCCCAACTCCCTTAATCCCCAAATCCCCTTCAGAAAGCATGCCGATCGAAGAGCAATGCCATCCTCATTGCCCCTTATTGTTCTCAACAAATTTGGTTTCTCTTCCTTTGCCCTCATCTAATTTACCCACCTTGAATTCTGGATCCATTTACAGACCTCCCGTTTCAACCAACAGACATTACTCACCCGGATATCTTGGGCCTAAAGTTGACTGCATGGTTTCTCCAATTCTATTGACAACCAGACAACCCAATCCCTGGTGTGCCATATTCATTTGTCACAAAGTTTCCACTAGAAAAATTTACAAGAGCAAATGGAACACATATATCCTTTATGCACAGCAACAAGACATTGATCCCATTTTAGCACCAGTACCAAACATTCTTGAATTCCTGGCTTCTGTTTTTAATAATGGGGCTAGTCTCTCAATCCTTAAGGTTCAGTTAGCTGCTATCTTCAATTTTCATACTGGAGTTGATAGTTCTACATTGGCTTCTTCATGTCTTTATAAGGCATTTATAAAAGGAACCTTTCTGCTCAAACCACCCTTTAAAGATCCTACTCCGCTGTGGGATTTGAATTTAATGTTACAAGCCCCAACTCAAAAACATTTGAACTGGCTGAAAAATGTAATTTAAAATATTTGACTTGGAAAACTACATTTCTAATAGCCATAACTTTGGCTAAGAGAGTTTCAGAATTTCAAACTTTATCCCATAAGCCTCCTTATTTAATTTTTCAAAGGTGTCTTTGAGAACCAATCCTTCCTTTCTTCCTAAGATTGTGTCAGTCTAACATTAATCAATCTACTGACTTCCTAGTGTTATTTCCACATTTTTCAAACAAAGGTGAATACATTTTGCATTTATTAGATGTTCACAGACAATTACAATTCTATCTTAACAAATCAGAAAAATTGAGAAAATCTGATCAATTATTTGTATCTTTTTTGGAAATAAGATTGGGTCAACCAGTTACCAAAGTAACTTTATCAAAATGGGTAACAAATTGCATTTTCTTTGTTTATAAAAAGTCTGCTCTGACCTTACCAAAACCTTTAAGAGCCCATTCAACCAGGTCCATGGCAACTTCATCAGTTTTTTATCCACGTCTTCCATGGATGAAATTTGTACAGCTACAACTTGGGCTAATCCTCATACATTTTGCTAATCATTACAAGTTGGATCTGGTCTTCAGGGGAACAGCAGCATTTGGCTCAACAGTACTTGGGAATATCCTTCCTTACAGTCCACTAGGGATTCAGGTAGATGGAGACTTTTTCCCATATGTTAAGGATTCAATGAAAATTGACAACTTCAAATAAAGAAGTTATGTACTCACCATAATGTTCCATTTGTGTTGCCCATTTTCATTCCTCCTTAACTCCCTCCCTCCAGCCCCCTACTCTTTTTCTTTTGATTACTTCTGGAAGAATGGGTAAGTATTATAGAAACCAAAGTTCCTTCTATTTGAGATCCAGATAATGACTTTCAGTCTTAAAGCTATATATTCATTGCATCATACAATAAGAAACTTCAACAAGATCTGGAGAATGAAGGGGACTGCTACACTGTGAGTAAGGAGGGAGCTTGAGAGCTTGTAGTATCCACAAACTGTAAAACAGTGTGAGTCAGATCCAAGGATTATATCCAAACCCATATGTGGAGGAAGAATGAAAATGGACAATACAGATGGAACATTATGGTGAGTACATAACTTATTTTTTTAGTCAACGTGTAGCAACCAAAATCAGAAAGGCTTACTCTGCAGTACCCATAGGAAGTCATAGTACCCCAGTGCATCCCAATTATCTGTCCTATAACTAAATACAGTTCTGCATTTAGAAGGCTAAACATTTAAGGAAGCAAGGGTGTTGTCAAATATTGGAAAAAAACATGTTTTATGGGAGAAAAGGACATTTAGTGAACAATTGTGATAAACATAAATGTCATGTATGTGTGAAAATAGGCCATGATGCAAAAAATGTGAACTTGAATGTTATAAATGTAAAAAAAAACTGGGCATACACAGATGGAATGTAAAGAAAAAGGGAACAAAATAAATATTAAAAGTGATGGAAATGATAAAGAACAAATTGGAAATTATGTAGAAATAGAAACAAATAAAACATTAGAAAAAGAAAACTGAGATAGCAAAAGAAAATAAGAGGAGGTAATGGGAAGTGAGAGATAACGTAGATATTACCTGGAAAGTGGTAAGAGTAAAAGACAATTCTATAGGTAAAAGACAGAAAAATGAAAGTTAAAGGTAAGTTTTAAATCTAAAAAAAGATAAAGTAGTATAAGAAGAAAATTATTTCATTTAAATTAAGGAACAGAAAAGCAGTCATTTAGAAATTCTTTTGGTTAATGTAACTGGTATGAAAAATATAACAAGATAGGGATCTTAGAAAGGTATAATAAATGTGATAATAAATGTGATGTAGATATAATTGTCTTGAAAGATGTAAAGTTTCTAACACATGAAGAAAGATTACAGACAGAAAAAATATTGGATGGAGAGAATATGGAATATGGGAAAAGAGCAGTGTTTGGGAACAGCAGTATTATTCAGAAGAGTAGTAAAGATGTGGGGATGACTAACAGCTGCAGTTTAAGATGGCAAGGAAAGTGGAAAGTTAATAGAATTACAGCTGCTTATGCTTGCATCATATATAAAGAAAGGGAGAATTTATTTCAGAGAATATTAGATTATGTAGTAGTAAATATGAATTTTACAATAACAGAAGATTTTTAACTGTGACAAGGGGTATTTTTTAATAGCGACTTAAGGGGTAATAAGAAACAGGAAAATATCTAAGAAAAGTGGTAGAAGCTATGAAATGTGGGAAAATGGTAATATGGAATAGAAAGTTGTGGACATACAGAAAAGGTACACTAAAATTTGAGACTGATTACTTTATATCAGAAGGGATAAGTGTAGCAGAAGGAGAAGCTATAGTAACAGATTTTACAGATCATTTAGCAATATGAATGTAAATAATAAAGAGTACATTAAAATAGGAAAGGGTATAAAAAGAATAAATGAAAAAGAATGGAATGAAAAATGAAAGGAATTAATTGTACAATTATGAAAGGGTCACATTACTATGAAGGCATTTTATGATAGTTGGTCAGAATGGTGGATTATTTTTAAAAGAAAATATAAAATGAGTTTTTTTTACACTAGCAGACTACAATAAGAAAGGAAGAAAAACAGAAATTTGTCAAAACATATAAAGATGCATTTACAATTTAGAAAATAATACAGAATACTATGAAAGAGAGTTTATAAAACAAATTATGAAAAAAATCAAGGAATGAATTATATAAACAAAGATATTTTTACAAGGTAAAAATGAAGAGGTACCAGCATATTTAATTAAAACAGTGAAGAAAAATAGTGCATAATGAGAAAAAAAAGTTATAAAGGTAAATTTAAAGAAAATACAATGCTTAGATTAAGGAAATTGGTTTTGTAAAAGATAGGTTTAGAAAGAAAAAGAGAGAAAGTACAAGAACATGGGAAGTAAAAAAAATCTGAACAAGTTGACATGGAATTTGGAAAAGAGGTTGTTATATGAATTAGATAATATGTTAAAACAGTTAAACAGAATTGGCAGCTGGTCTGGATGGAATTCGATTTGAAATGTATAATTAGGAGAATGGTATCTGTTATGTGTCTTTAATGAGTGGTTAAATGAAGATTTAAATCAAAAGGAACTATGTAGTGGAATATAAAAATTCATATGGAAAGAAGGGAAAAAAAGGAACTGGAGGCCAATAATGATAACACAGGTTATAAGATATTTAGTAAAATAATACAGAAAAGATTTGAGAAGAAGATGGAATATATAATGAAGGAAAGTGCATATGGTATGAAAGGAAAAGGGTATTAAGAATTGTTAATGATAGTGAAAGAAATAGTGGATGATATCGTCAACAGGAGAGATGATATAAAACTTATGATAGGTGACATTAATAAAGTATTTGATTTAATACAACCTATGCTGTGGGAAAATAATGCAGATGTACAATGTTAGTAACAAAATTAAGCAAGTGTGTATGACAGTGTGTAGCAATAATAAAGTAAAAAATGTTAGTGAATGGATGGATAAGTAAAGAAATGGAAATGGGTAGGTATAAGACAAGGTTGCCTTAAGAGTAGTATTTTATTTAATTTAGTTATGAAATGGTGGTTAGTGAGTTTCATTGTAAATGAAGAATGTAACATATGTAATCCATGCAGATGATGAAATTCTAGTTTTGATGTCATATGCAGATGAAATCATTATAACAATTAAAAATTGTGAATGGATGACTGAAGCACTGTTTAGTTGGTTGTTTGAAAGAAGCAGGTATGCCTTTAAATAAAGATAAAAGTAAAGGAATTGGAGACAATAAAAATGCAGGTATATAATTCTCTTTGAAAGAAATTGCAATATTAGGACTATATTTTGATAAAGATAAAGAGAAATTTTACATGATTACAGTGTGCTGAAACTGCTCTGCATTGAAGCACAGTAATTCCACTAATGTGTGAATTAACATCCTTTGTACCACTCTAGAAATGATCCCTGCAACTAATGCAGTCTTGTTTAATGCCAATTATCAGTTAACAAGTGTGGCCATGGAGACAGCAGTGGCTACTGTTTATGCCAATGTAATGTTACCTGAAGGTGAAGAAAGCTATGGTTTTGACACCCATAATGAATATAGGTCTAAAATATTATTCTCTGTGTGATACAGTGTTAGTATGGGCAGGTGACTCACAGCAGCTATATGATTTTTTTTTTTTTGGGAGCAGTATCACCCAACTCCTAAGATTTAAAATGTACTCTAATATAATTAATATTTTAGAAATTAACATGCATGGTGATTGCCTTAATAATACAAACATTTCAAAGCATAAGAAGTTGGTCAATAACTCTTAATTAGTTAAAGGTGTCACAACTGACAGTGAAACATTTGCTTAAGAACAAACAACACAGTAAATGACTTAGTAGCTAGAAGCTATAAAGCTTCAGAAGTTGAACCAATAAAGATTTGCTTCTCAGAGAAACAGAGGGTGAGAAAACCTTATTCTGCAGGTTGCCCCACTTTTGGGACTAAATGTTCTTAGTATTGATGTTCAATAACAGCTTGCAATTACATTCTTTAGAATTGTACATTTAGTTTATGACAATCAGAAAATAGACCCCCATTGCATGTCAAACAGAGCACCTCATTGGCCCTCCTCAAACGCAATCTGGACTGAAAGTGTAACCATAAATTCACCCTGTGGGTTCCACCTATGTCCCTCCTGGACAGGGGCAATAGGTGCAGATCATGGAAACAAGGGTAGAACTTGGCTAGACTTGTAAGGGCCCTAGGGCCATTAGCCTATTATCTTCCTAATACCCTAAGAAGTTAATAGAAAGCAATGGGAAACAGTATTAAAGGAACTGAAAGAAATTTGTGTTCTATGGAGAACTTGTAGATTAGTTTAATAAGACAGTACAATTGATTAATTCTTTATTAATAGGCAAAATAGCATATTTAACAAGTGCAGTTATGATTCCAATATATGTGAAGCAATTCTTAGAAATAAGTTATTCACTTATATGGGGTTCTAGATTAAATATAGTTAAAAGGTAAGTATTATACATAAACAAAGGAGGAGGATGACTAGGTATGTTAAATCCAGTACCGTATGTTGCATCTTTAAATTTTGCATAAGGATTTGAAATGGATAAATGAAAAAATTAAAATTTTAGTAACAAGATTATTTAAATATAACAATAGAAATTTTGGAAAGCACTAAGAAGAAATAAAAGAATAAAATAATGTTATAATGAAGAAATAAAGAAGTATCAACAAAAAACAAAAATGTGGAAAATAAATATTGATGAAATAGACAGGAAAAACATTGCATAAAAATATTATGAGACAGTATTATTGTATTAATCCATGGGAAAATGGACCAGATGAAAACATTAAATCAGTTAAAGAAAGAAACAAAGGGTGTAGTGACAAAGATGAATGTCAAGATTTTTCATGGAGACCGAGAATAAAACAAATGAGAAGAAAAGCTAAGATGTCATATATAAAAAGAAAAGTGAAACAATATGTTTGTATTGTGGTGAAAAAGAAACCACCCAACATGTAGTTTTGAAATGTAAGAGAGTAAAAAACTGTGGGATAATTTATGTCCAGAAATTTGTTTTGGAGATTGCATGACAGTAATAGTATTAATACAGATATGATTGAATATGAACATTATTAGAACAGAAGTAAACAATCAAGATTATATTTGGATAAAAAATGTTTTATGCGGTAAGGGTATTATGGAATGAGAGAATTAATAAAATCATGTTTAATGGGAAGCAGGTAGTGTCAACAATATTGAGAAAAATCAGATTACAATTATGGAAAAAGCACTGGGGGTTGAATCAGTAAGCAAACATATAAGAACAATAGACTATATGTAGAATAATGAGAATGAAATTATTCAAAAATTGCATAACTTTGTAAATATGTACATATCTAAGAATGTAGAAATGAAAACAAGTAAATAATGTAGTTTGTAAAAAAGATGCAAACAAAAGACCCCCTACTCTTCTCAATAGGTGCTGTGGATCTTTTATATCCACCTTTTTACCACCAATTCAAGCAGATGGGGCCTTGGTTTAACATCTCATCCAAAGGATGATGCACTCAGGAGTACAGCACCCCCCTTATGTTGCACTCCAGTCCTTAAAAGTTACTATTAGGAGTTATTGTTTAGTTAAGAAAATTGTCCATCAGTTTACCCAGCCATTCCTTTATGTATCCACTCACTCATGCCATTTTCCAATAAACTTCCTTGTGTCTTATAAGATCATGGAGACATTATAGCTTATTTTGGGAGCCAATGGGCATAAGACACTGAAACCAGTTCTGGTTAGGGTACCAGCCTCAGTCATATTGAAAAAGATATGCATCTCATTGTCCTTTCTGGTACTTTCTTCCTATCCCACTCCCAAGATCTTAACTTCTTCAAGGAAATACTTTCTTTTGATATCTAGCCATGCCATTCTGTGTGAGACAGGAATCTGACTGAAAGTCACAGGAATAATGAGATGCTGGGGACAAGGTGGTGTGGGGAATAAAACACTACCGGTCACTATATCTGACCTCAAACTGTTTCCATTTTACTTCCAAGAGCATATAGAAGACTTGCAGTGTTTTTTTGCCATGCTGCTGCTACAAAGCACTGCATGTTTGCTGTGCCTCTGCTACTTTTTTAATAACAATTCATTGCAGTATACTAAAAGTATGACTGGTAGTCAGACAAAAATTAGATGATGACTTTTATTCTATGTGTCTTTGTGTCTTTCGGCTTTTCCCGGTTAGGGGTCGCCACAGCGGAACTCCAGTCCGCTAATGATTGGCAGTAGACTTTCACGTGCTGGCTTGCTGGGCCTAACGCACAACCTTCAATGAAGGAATGCCCATTCACGCATGTCGACACACAGAAGACGCTCTAACTGAGAATCGAACAGGCAACATCTAACTGTGAGGCTACAACGCTACAGAAGCACCACCACCGCAGGACTGACTTTTATTCTATGTAATGGAATAAAATTCTCTGTGACATGGTCAACCCTTTTTCTTCATGTATGCCAGATGACTCACTTCTACTCCTAGGCACTGTTTAAGAGTAAGACATATGGGTCAGATAATAAACCCTACAGCTCATAACACCTGCAAACAATGCTTTGTGCTGACACACTAATCCAAACATCAGTTCTGATTAAAATGCTGCTTATCAGTACTTTAACAAAGAAACAGCTGTTCTTGGCATTAAAAACAAAACTCCTTTTCTTGTGATACTTGCAGACCATGCTGTATCACAGCACATAATTCTTTATCAGACGCAACCACAAGCCATTTCCTTTCCCATTGTATCATTCTGCATTATGATGTTTTAAAATATAATGCAAACACAGACGATACCTAATGGCTGCAGAAAATTGCTTTAGCAGCTTAGCTCTACAGTGACGTAATAGTTGCCATTACATTAAAAAAATGGTACTTATGTTCCTGCTTCACTTCGGGTTTAATTGTATTTGGACACCAGCCATGTACTGTAACTCAGTGCCAACTTAGTGAGGCATGCTGCAAAATTACTAAAACAAGCCTGTGCAGATGAGTGTCGCTGGCTGTCATTCACTCTTGCAGTAATGTATGTGCTTTGCTTAGCTGAAGGGAATGTGTCTGTCTCATACTGTGTAACCAGAAATCCAACAGCTTAAGGCAAAATAATAAGTCACTAATTGTAGAACAAAGGGAAGCTGGCAACAATTCCTGAATTAGTATTAATATCAATGACTCAACTGTCAGCTCCTCTGCTATGTCTGTAGCTTCTTATTTGAGTAGTTTATTTGACTTGGCCATTATTCAAACAGCATCAGTTCACACATAATGTAGTTTACATATACAGTACAAATCCAGAACACAAATGGTCTACTACAGAAAGGCATCAAGAGGGTCTCCTAAGATATTGAAAATTCCACCACAGATACATAAAACTGTGATAAGAAGTCTGACAACTGGTGCTTGTCTGAAGTTAGTATTTTATGATAGGGTGCAAGTTCTGCATGTTGCTACTTATCCTAATCACATCTGAGCTATTATTTAGAGAAAAAGCAAATAGATTCTGCAAGAAGAATAGTCAAGTAATTGTCTTTCTCCTTTACTCAGTGAATTCAGAGTAAGCTACTGTTATTAAAATACAGTGCCTAAAGTTGTCAGATTCATATAATTACATTTTGTAAAAACAAACAAGTCCCACATAACACAAATCAAAATGTGCAGAAACAGGCATACTGATAATGCACTGAAACACTACAAACAACTGCAGATCACAATACTGTTTTCTGAGCAGAATGATAGATACCACATTACTCCAATAAAGTTTACTTGAAGTTCAAGACTCTGGAGTTATGGGGTCTGCAGAAAAACAGAAAGGTTTCTCAAAGCCAGCAACACTATGATTTTAAATACGACTTACAGTTCTTTGCAAGTTATAACTTCAAAGCATTGCAACTGTTGGTTGCTGGAAGCTTGTCTGCCACTAAGGTTGAACTTTTTGTGGTGAAAGTCCCTTCCTTGAGTTTTCTTTTCATACAGACAGTCCAAGAGGCAATCTAGACATGTTACAAAGGACAGCTGTGCATAAAGGTAGTCAAAGACGGAAATAGAGAGAAAATCCACAGGAAAAAAAAAAAAAAAAAAGTGTAATCTTCCTCTCCTCAAAAGGCATGCTTAACAAAAAAATGTCAAATTGAACGGGTCATAATGAGGTAGTTGAAGAAGACAGAGTTGTAAATGTTAAGATGTGATGTTAAGATATGATGCTAAAATTATCAGTGATAAGAAGCTAAACACAGCAAATTATGGTTTGATTTATTCTAAGCTGCATTGTTTTCCTTTATATTCAGCTGTGTTACATGGTCTAATGCTCACTTGTGCTGAACTGCCTGATGCTGCACATCTGTTCACAGACAGACTTATCAATCTCTTAACATCAAAGATTTTACTTCTTCAACTAATACTCAGAATGCTGTTTGCTGGTAAAGACTTTTCCTTTGGAACTGTTTTACTGTTTTCTCTTGTGGAAGAACTGGACTGCACTCTTTTAGGAACTGATTAAATGGATGATGATTAACACTTCATTATCCATTGGCTGTGTACATACTATTGCTTGTGGCCCCTGCAGTAATTTCAAAAAGTCATAATTACAAGTGTTAAAATCAATAACAAAAATACAAGAAACCAATAAATGTAAAAACAATTGGGTACTTGCATATTATCGCAACCACATTTTCACCCTGATGCTGGTTGCTTCTCCTTGTGTCAGCTGGGACCAATGAAGTATGAGAAAACCTCAAAGACGTGTTTTCTTTAATGTGTTATTGTTTTTAGGATGGTTTTTCACTTCAATGGCTGAAAAAATAAGGTTTGAAAAATAGGTTTCCCCATTTACTGTCAGCATCTCAAGATGTCAGTTAAGAAAGTCCAACGTTCCACTTAAAACGCGTTCCGCATTCTCAGCCTTTGCCGTAAGAATGGAAAGCATCAGGAAGAAAAGTAAAGCAGTACCCCGTCTAACTTCTTAAAAAAGTAATCGGGAAGGGTAGACTGTTAAAACACGATCTTGGTGGTGGCTTTGTAAAACTAGTAAGGGTTTGCACATGTTAAGATTTCTGGCTAGTGTGCTCAAAAGCAGCTAATTCATTGGAAGTGTGTGTGTGTGTGTGTGTGTGTGTGTGTGTGTGTGTGTGTGTGTGTTTCTAACATTGTAAGCTATGACTGCCCACACTCCTTTCAGACCAGCGTACGTATATACAGACAGCCACTGGGATCGCTCGTTGAATTCAATGCTTGATGTCTTTCAAGCACGCTAGCCACAAATCCTCAAATTTGAACCCTTACTCATTTTAAAAAGCCACCAGCAACATCCCAGAAGAGTTTTTTACAGTCTACCCTTCCTGATTACACTTCCTTGTCATTGTTTGAGTAAAAAAGAATAAAGTCCAGCACGTCGGAAAATGTGGTTGCGATAATACGCAAGTACCAAAAATTGCTGTTTTCCTTTAAAGTTATTTTTGCATACTCCAGAATTTCATGTATTAACTCCAAGACTACCTTACCACAGAAAAAACAATGAATACACAGACATCATACCTAGCAGGCTAAGGAAGGATAAAGTGGTCTTTGGTGGTTTTTCAAGTCTGAGAATTCATGTTGTCATTCATTAGACACCCAGACATCCCAATTCCTAAGTCAAGCAAGGGTAAAGTGACTGCTAGATAGTTTTCAGATGTGGCAGTTATTGACATCATGAGGACCCCTGAATCATGACCTAAGTATGCAAAAAGCTTACTTAGTCAATGATCACATGACAGCAAATGACCTGATAAACGCAGTCCTGAGAACGAAAAAGAAATACATGGTTGAGCTCTCAAAGTATGTTATTGATGCTGAGAGACCTCCATGATGGCTGCACACTGATCAACAGCTTAATTTCAGCTCTCCAATGTGAAAAAGAAACTTTGAAATAAGAGCTAGTAAATTCTGCCAACCTGAGTAAAATTCAGTTACTGGCTAGTAAGTACACTGCCTGGATGCCAGCAAAGAAAAAAATTAGAGAAACTTGAAACTTGAAAGAAAATTAACTAGAAAAGATGAAGATAAAACACTGACTGGGACGACTCCAGCAGCTGTTCAGCAAAAAGCAGTTCAAGTGCCCCACCCTTGGTACAAGAGATGGCTTCCAGTAATTTAGAGGAAAAAATAAATCAAATATAGTGAGACCTGATAAAATTAAATGAAATACTGAAGGAGTGTACAAACTCAAATAAAGGGCTGGAAAAATAGAATAAGCTTTAATTGGCTATTAAGATGAACTGATAAAACCTGCAAAATTTCAGAAGTGAAATGAAATTAAGAAAAGGCTGTCTGAGTATGAGTAGAGACAGAGCACATAGAGAAAATCCTGAGAGTTTCTGCTGTACCAAATAAACTGTCAGGAGCATACTGTGTTAATTATATGAAAGCACAAATAAGCAACTGAACTAGTATTCCGCAGCAGGATTTGTTAATTGTAAGGGCACATTGACTATATTCTCCTAACCTGGCCATGAGAAAGCATTCAAGACTTGTCTTAGTAAAAATGTAATCATACCAGCAGAAAGAGTTGATCTTGACAAAACTGTGACAGAAGGGCAAAGTATTAACATGGAAACAGTGGAGTGTTTGTGAAAAATGATTATTCACAATATTCCAGGTAGATAAGAACCAAATCTATCCTGGCAATCAAAGAATGTTGAGAGGCAGGTGTGAGATTCAAGCTCCTGTATCCACCTGTCTTCGGATTATTTTTCCTGGATGATCAAACACATATTTGATGCAGACCAGGTAAGGAGGAAATACAAAAGTTTATCCAACAAAAAATATGCCATCAAAAAGAAGGGGACACCCCTTCAAAGTCATTCTTCTCACAGTAAAGCTCATAGAAAGACTTTGCCAGTAAAACCTTTTCCAGTGTTCCAAAGGAAAATGCTTGAGATATCTAAAAAAGCACAGGAGTTGACTAGAAGAATCTGGAGTACCTTGGACTTGAACCAGATTCTGGTGGTATGGAGATGAACAGGAAGAAGCCCAGCAACACTGAAATTAGTGAATACATGTGAAATTATAAAGCATCAATCACATTTGAGAAATATAGCTTTGCAAAAAAAGTGTAGATTCTGGTGGTATGGAGATGAACAGGAAGAAGCCCAGCAACACTGAAATTAGTGAATACATGTGAAATTATAAAGCATCAATCACATTTGAGAAATATAGCTTTGCAAAAAAAAGTGTCTGAGAAAGAGTGGTCTTTGGTTGACATTGTAAACTTGTGGATGGATTATAAAGCACATACCCCACTTTGTGTCATTAATGTTTAGAAAGACACTAAGAGGGAAAAAATAACTGCTAATAAAGCATTTTTGTTCTTAACCGTATTTGTATAAACATTTCATGATATAAACTGGATGTTATACAGTACAGAAGATTTGTGTAGTATGTAATAAGGGGTATCTTAAATGTGGGTGTGAGGTTGTATATCATAAAGATATTAAAGTAAACACATACTTTTTTTAGTTTTAAGAAATATAGGCATTGTAATATAAACAGAGAAGAAGGGTTGGACAAAAGCAAGCTGAAATTAATATGCTGTAATCTTGGGCTGTTGGGGTGGCGGATGGGATGGAAAAGTGCAATGGTTATATTACATGTAGAGTTAAGATGTTTGCTCTTATTTTGCCCTGGATTAATGCCCTTGACATAACTTAAAAAACAAGTGTTTTCTGTATGCAAGGAGGCTTGAAAAAAAAAACAAAATGAGAAGTGCTATGTTTCTAGGATATGCAATAATATTGGCTTTTTTAGCAAATGATCAGTGGATTAATAAGTCTGCAGCTGAAGACAGTTGTACTGTTTCCATGAGCTGTCTGCAGGTGCAGGCAGTTAATCTTGAGATTTTTGATTGTTGTTTTCTTAGGGAAATGGAACATTTAAAGGTACAAGGGCAAGCAGTTCAGTAAAAAATAAAGTTTGAAATTACTGGAAGTAAATCAGAGATAGCAGTTTCCTTAGCCACCGTAATACTGTAATACATGTACTGGAAAAATGTATAATTTAATTTTATTTAAAGATAGCTAGAAAGCTTTTTCTTAAGGCTAAAGGTTAATGTTTTCTAAAAGCATACAAGCTGTTTTTCACATCTAGGAGAGGAAACAGTGATGATAAAAAAAACAGATAATCAATGTAAGTGGGAGCATGGAAAACAAATTTTAGGTTAGGTAATGTCTCTGGGTGCAGCTGTTGATTTGGGGAAATTATTCCTATCAGGAGAGTTAAACTTAATATTTGAATATGTACATAGTTCTGTGTTTGTTCTAAGTTAATATGTTATGTATGCATTCTGAAAATGTATTTAGTTTTTTAATTTGAGGGATCCATTTGAACAAAAAGTCTTGAAAAATATGCCATAGGTTCAAAGTTGGATGCCAAAAAACAATTGTATAAAACCTCAGCCTGCCAAACAATAGTGTATGCATGTAACCCAGACATTGGAAATATGCCTTCAAAAAGTTGTTTTCTATAATAGGTGGGGGAAATAACTTCTTATCATAATGGCTAAACTGTTCATATTATTTTGGAATGTAAGTGGCCTTACAGGTATAGACAGAAAGAAAAGCTTATTGAATTACATTAAGAAATGCAGAGTACAAATAGCAATGCTGCAGGAGATATATTTGGAAAAAATGAGCATGTAAATTTGATAAAGAAAGGATTTCAGGATGGATATTCAGCAGAATATTTGGGACAAAGGAAAAGGGCAGTAATTATACTAATTGATAGAGGCACTCCAATAGTGATAGAAGGGGGGGGTTATATAATAATTCTAAACTTTTGGTAGCGAGTGGCTACTGGCAAGGGAGGATGATTACACTGGCATGTATTTATATTACACCAAAACCTGCGATTATGGAGCTTAAGAAAATTTGGGAAGAAATGACCAGCTTTCAGCAGGGAATATTACTTGTATTTGGGAATGAAACTTGATTTGCAACAGTGAGGATGTATCTGGGGGACCTAGAAGGGAAAGTATGGGAAAACAGGATAGATTTCTGAAGAAATTTATGAAAATATTTGGTATGAAATATGTGAATTCACTACTAGTAACCTGGAAACAATTTACATGTTATTCCCGAAGGTACAATAACCAGGCTAGACTACATACCAATTATATTTCACAGGAACATGTGCATTTAACTGAAAGCTTCAACACATATCCACAAACTATTTCAAATCTTACACAGATAAAAACTGAGATAAAAATGCAGGGTAATGAAGTAGAAATGAGACACTGGCACTTTCCCACCTACCTGTTAAAAAGAGAGGAATTTAAGGAATGGGTAGTAGACGTTACTAAAGAGTTATTGGGGAAGATTTCTTCAGATGTTACAGTTAGTGAGTGGGATAAAATGAATATGGGAGTTGAAAAATAAGGTAGAAATAAAGAAAAAGACATACTACCTTAAGTTAGTGAAGACCCATTAGTCCCCAGCTTCATATACACCCATTTCAATTTTAAACCATAATTAGAAAGTGTTTGTCTACATTAGCTAAAAGAATGGCAAATTTGATAGCTATGTATCAATGTGGTTTTATGGAGGGGAGGCAAACATTTGCCAACATTAATAGAACAGTGATGATCCAGAGGGAAGCAAAACTTGATAGCTATGTATCAATGTGGTTTTATGGAGGGGAAGCAAACATTTGCCAACATTAATAGAACGGTGATGATCCAGAGGGAAGCAAAACATAAGAAAAATACCACTGCTATTGGTGGGTCTTGATGTAGAGAAAGAATTTGACACAGAGATCAGGGATTTTATGAGTAGGGCAATGGAAGCATTTTAAATTCCCTAATTCAATAACATGGTTAATTAAGATGATATATGTTGAACCTCGAGCCAAGAATTAAAGTGGGAGAGTTCATCACTGATAAGTTGTGACTGAACACAGGAGCCAGGCAAGGGTGTCCCTTCTCCACATTAATTGCTTTATATTTAGAGCCACTGGAAAGAAAATAAGGGACTCAGAAATTCAAAGGTATAATTGGTATAATACACCATGAACTTTATTAACTGAACAGTGGGCGAGATTCGTGGTGGCTCCTTTGTTCGAATTTGTTATTTTACAGTTTCTACTTGTCTATATAATTGGTACAATAAAAAAATGGCTTTATTTCCAGTGTTGTGGAACATTTTGAAACTGTTTCAAGTCTTTTGGCATATAAAAGTAATGAAGATAAAACAAAGAATATAGCCATAAATTATGTACCCACACATGAATTTGTTCATCAATACCCATATTTATATGGAAATGATAAGATTAAGTATTTAGAAGTATGAATTAAAAAGGCTTCTGTTGTATCAAAGGATATCATGGAAGAGACAAAACAAAAGCTGAGAATCTGAAAGTTCTTGTTCATGGATATGGATAGTAAGATGCAAGCAGTGAAAATGTTTTTAGTCCCTTTACTTTTATATAAAGATCAGGCATATTTTTATTAACCAGAGGAGAAGTTATGGACAATAATTAATAAAGAGGTGAAGAAATTTTTCTGGGAGGAGAAGAGGACCAAGGTTAAGTGGAGTAAATTGATTGTGCCTATAGAACAAGGTGGTTTAGGATTACCTGGTTTGAAGGTATATTTTAGAGCTATACATATACATAATACAAGCAGAAAGTTGTAATTAAAAGTGGAAAGGGATGATGATCAAGCATGAGGGAATTCAGGAAATAAGGAGAGAGTGGGATTTTGGATGGAGATCCTGAAGGAGAACAACAAGACCCAATCAAAATATTACATTCATAAAGTAGCAGAAAGTATTCTAAGAACTAAGTCAACATGAGAATGGCAAAAGATTTTGCTGATAGAGATGACTTCAAGTAATTTTACAGAGAATAGGAAGAGGGTGCTGGAATTTACTACGGAAAATGGGCAAAGAAACCAAGGTATTGGGACAAAATAAATGGAGAGGGAAAGGTAACAGAATGGGATGAGGCCAAAAACACATTTGGACTGCAGGCTAGAGACTGCCTTTCCTTCCAGGGACTGACATTGAGAGTACAGGCAAAGAGAGATAGGGGGATCCTAACAGAAAGGCCTGCTCTGATAGAGTTTTTAATCGAATCTGGAACAGAAGCTGCTCTTAAAGGGATAGTTAGTAAGGTATATCAAGTAATGTACAATGACTATAAGAATCAATCAGAGGAAGTTAGAAATACTTGGGAACAGAGAATGGATAAGCAATTTACAAGGGAACAATGAGAGGACATATGTATGCCTACCAGGTATACAATAAAGTTGATAAGTTTTAAGATGTTTGCTTGGAAGTATTTCCAGTGGTACTTTTAATCCCCAAGCACACTCTCTAAATAAATTTTCTTCAGGTATATGGCAAATGTTGTAGGTGTGATGGGGAAGAAACAGCTAGCTGGAAACATATGTTCTGGGAGTGTAATGAGTTGGCAGACTTTAAAGATTTCCTCTGAAGTACTCTGTCAAAATATTTGGCAAGCAAATGGCTGAAACTAAGGAAATGATTCTTTTGAGCTGGGACACAGGATCTGAATTGCCTGGACATAGTAAGGCCATGTTAAGTTTAATTCTAATGGCTGGCAAAAAAGCAATCAGTAGAAAATGGAAATCAAAAGTCTAAAATGTATTTGAAGTATTAAATATTGTAACAATAATAAAATAACTGGAAGTTGGACATTTTGAAAAGAGAAGGAGAAAATTACATAGAAATAAATAGAAATTGTGAGAACAATACAGGATTAATAATGTTCAGGAGAAGGAATGAGGTTTAAAGGAAGGTAGGAATTCAGCAATTTCCATAATGTGGACTGATGCTAGATAATTGGATGGGCAGCCTTCAATTATCTCCCCATCTGCCTTGTTTTGCCCTCCTTAAGGCTAAAGGGAATTTTTATTTTATTTATTTTTTGACTAGGCTTGAAAATGGTCTGCAGACTGATTGCCTAGTACTTACCAATGAACCTATAAACCTGTAGTCTTGGTAATTTATCGAGTAGAATACTTGTCTTTGAAAATTCACCCCTGGCTTATCACCTGTGCCCCTGGAGCAGCTTGTAGATGTCCTAAAGCACAGGCACATACCAAAGCCATTTTAATCCATGAGCATTGATAAATGGGAAAATTGGGGCATGAATAGCTAGGCTTAAAAATCCTCTTATGGACATTAACCTAGTAATCTCCTGTGATCTTATGATCCTGTGATAGTTATGAGATATAATGTATGTGACTGGAAACATGTTAATATGTTTTTTTTATTTTAATGTATGCTTGCCTATGTCTTAAGTGATAATTCAATAAAGGTTTTAAAAAAGTATGTTATAGAGGCTAGGAAAGTGTTAGTCTTAAGTGGTGTCTCACCAACACCATGAATTATGAAAAATACAAGTGGAAAAACATGTGCATTAGCAACTGCCTCAGTGTGTGGTGTCATTCAAAGGAGATAAGTAAAAATACCAGACTAAGAGATGCTAATGTATAATCTCTTAAACACAAAGCTTTTGGGGAGTACCCTTCATTAGTGTGATAAAACACCATATAAAATAATTTCATTAAATAGCAAAATTTAAAAAATCACATGGCACAGCCTACCAATTGAAATTAATAGTAGTTAACAGATATAACAATTAAGTATTTAGAAACAATATATTGCATAATATAAAATGATTTATAATAAAGGATGTAATATAAAATATTATATAAAAGAATAAACTATTTCAAAGACATCTGTTTCAATTTTAAGATAAGATTTAGGTTAACAGCAGCATTTAAGCCAGAATCACTGTCAGCATGTAAACAAATTATCCATTCATACTCTTTGATCTCTAATTATTAATATCACCACATCTTACATTCTTATATTACAACTTCCATAAGCCTATACATAAATTCATGTTGTATTCCACAGTCCATCACATGTTTAGCAAGGGCATTAGTACTAATATTTCTTCATATAATCAGAGCAATGCTCTATAATTCTATCCTTCAACCTTCTATTACTTTTGCCAACATAACATTTTTTACATGTGGCAAGATGTACAATGTAATATGTATTACACATGGCAAAACATTTAAAAACAAAAAAATTTAGTCCTAGGATGAATAAAATCAGATTTAGTTAGAATACATTTGTAACATGAGCAATTATAACAAGGAAAGTATCAGTCTTATTCTTAGTCACCCTGTTACCTTTATTATTCATATCTTTAAAACACAACTTTTTTTTTAAATTTGGGGAATTCCTATAGGCAAATCCAGGCTTATTGCTAATAATAATTTTGGGTTTGTGTAAAACATCTAAAGTACCCCAGTTATTTGAGATATTTTTTTTTACACTATTAGTTTTTCTATTAAAGGAAGTGGTATAATCCAAGAAATTGTTATTTCTATTTTCATGGACAGAGACTGTGTCACTGTTGCTAAAAACATTTTTGCTGAATTATTTCTATCATTTAAGATGTCAGATTTAATATTATTCAGAAGTTGGGTATCATAACCTATCATACCAAGTTCTTGTGTCATTGTATCTATCTGTACATTGCAAACATGGTTGTCAGTATTAAGCCTACTAACTCTTAACATTTGACTCTTAGCAACGCCTTTAAACATATGGCTATCTTGCATGCTGTTATGTAGATATCTACAAGCACTAACCTCCTTTCTATAAATACTTGTGTTAATAGTGATAGCATCCTTCATTAACTTCATATCCAAAAAACATAGTTCATTTTGAGAAAAACTCCATGAAAATTTCAAAAAATCAGTTATATTATTCAAGAAATTAACAAACTCAATTAGTTGATGCTGTTCACCTTCCCAATTAAGGAAAACATGGTCTACAAATTGTTTAAAGAAGGAAACATGAGATCTAAACAAAGTTGGACAATTATAAACATAGCGTTCTTCCCGTTGACTTAAAGCAATGTTGGCACATGCATTGGCTATAGTGGTGCTCATAGCAGCCCCTGAGATTTGATGATACAGGTCATTGCCAAGCAAAACATATTATTGACCAGTAGTATTTCAAGCAGCCCACATAATGTCTCAGTTTCCCTTCCATTTAATCCACTATAGGTACATAAAAAAGCACATATGGCATCAATCCCACAGTCATTCAGAATTACCATAATTAATGACTTAATATCTAATGTTGCAAAGGTATATTGCTCATGTTGTCCATTGCTATGCCAATCATGTAACTTTTTTAAAAAAATCACCCGTATCATGGATGTAACTTCTAACATTGTTCAGATATTTACTAGATTGCAATTATAGGGATATAGGCTCTGTAATCCACCCTTGGTCAAATACTATTAGCCTCATTGGTGGTCGATGTAAGTCCTTATGAATCTTCGGTAGTCCGTAAAGGACTGGGATAACAGGGCATGGAGTGTCAAAATAATTAAAGAGGTCAAGTGAAATATCACTATTTATTTGTAACTCATAAATGTACACATTAACTTACTGTATACATATAAAAACATTAGAGTTAGCTTTTTTAAAAGTGGTCTCATCTTGTAAAAAGTCATTCATATACGCTATACAATCCTCATTAATAATTATCACTACACTGCACTTATCAGCCTGCTTATTGACAATGTCTGCATTATTCTGCAATTTCTGTAGATCATCAAATTTGTCATTGGTTAAATTATATAATTTAAAAACATCATGTTGTGTATACAATTCACAAAGTTGTCGCTCACAAACATTACAAAAGGCAGTAATAATTGGATGACTATTATGCATAAAGATACTAGATTTCTTACAAACCTGAGCTTGTATGGAGACTGTATGTTTAAAAATCAATTTGAAATTCAAATTTCTTATGAACAGTTTCAAATCCATTAAAGCTTCTACTATTGCATCACTATTTGTAGTGACAAACTTTAGTCCAATATTCAACAAAGAGATATCAGCAATGGATAAGACAATATCGGATATAATTAGTCTAGGGAGAGTTCACTGACCTGCTCCATGTTTGTGGTCCTTTGTAAGTCTGTATGCTTTTTCCTTCTCCTTTTCTTTCTATTTTTCCTCTGAAGTGTTCCATGGTTAGTTTCTCTATTTTCTATAATTTTGGTAAATTGGACTGCCGAAAATCCTCTGAAGTAGATACATTTCTAGATGTCATGGATGCACAAGAAGCTCGAGAGGTTTTATTGGAAATAGTTGAGGTAATATCCACAGTAGGTGCATTCTCAGAGTCACAAGATCCAGTCCCCGGTAAAATCGAAGTAGCATTCGCATTGGATGTTGTAGCTACTTCCGGTAATGCATAAGCAATGCATACATAGACTTGCACGGTTCCGTTCCAGAGAGTCTCTCCCTATTAGCTTATCTCTTTTCTCATTGGACCAAGAGAAAATATTTCCCATCTTAAAGTCATTTTTGTCCCTAAACAATTTACGTCTTTTAGTAGCATCCAATCGGCACTCATAGTGATCTAGTCTATTCATTATCTGGTAATATAAATGTACAAAATCTTTAAAACACAGCATGATTCCAAGCTCATTTTCCATACAGGAGATTTTTTACCAAAAAATAAATAAATTAAATCCATGTAGTTGGCACTTAACTTTCAATTTAACTCTTGCCATCTCTTTGGAAGCTCAGGGTAAGTATTGCAATATGAGGGCATTTTCAAAATTCTTAGACCACATGGAAAAACACCGAGTTCCAAACAAGCAGTGAAACTCAGGCATTGCCATTGAAGCCATTTAAGGGCTTGTACCCTCTCTCTCCAAAGTCTCAATTAAAGGATTAAATGCATCTGAAGATGGACAGGCGGTACTTACAGATACTGAATTCATTTTGTCAATCAAAGGTAATCCTTGCATGTCAACTTGGAGTAAGGTGGTCAGCCATCTCACCTGCTTCATCAAAGACAGCCAACTCCTCTCAGCTCAGGGTTTCGACATATTGTCAGAAACTTTCTGGCCCTATAACCCTTTTTTCTAGGAATAGTTAGTTTCTGAGTGCTTTCATTCTAGCAAATCTACATCTCACTTATGTAAATTTAGTACTGCCCAACATTAAAAGGCTGAATTAAAAATGCCTGATCTTGAGACATTCTTAGATCGTAGGCACATACACCATCTGTGTTGTTATTGAAACTTGATTAGAGTGCAATGACAATATACTTTCTCTGCCTTGATTCAATGTCTGTAATTCCTTCAGTCCTTCTGGTGATGAGAAGAGGGACATATCTAGAGGTGGTTATCAGTTACTATCCTTTATATCACAATCTTGTGACAATTCAACAGGATAATGATCCTGAACTCCTAAACATCTGAGAATTAATTGCAAGACCAATTATTACATCATTGCCAACT
Source organism: Protopterus annectens (assembly GCF_019279795.1). Taxonomy (NCBI): domain Eukaryota; kingdom Metazoa; phylum Chordata; order Ceratodontiformes; family Protopteridae; genus Protopterus; species Protopterus annectens. Next base: position 741,877,307 of record NC_056744.1, read on the forward strand.
GCAAAATGTTTTTGATGTCCTAATGCCCATAACACCTACCTCAACAAATTAAAGTCTCTTATTCCCAAATTCATCATTATCATCACGAGAGATTTCAATTACCTATCCATAAACCTTCAAAGAGACACCAGAAATAATGCACAATGGCTCCTTATATTTACTAATGTCGTCTCCTTCAACCAGCTGGTACCCTCTTCAACCAGGAGAGGCAGTCTCCTTGAATGAGTCATCACTAATATAGCAATATTTTGTTCCACACCAAAAGTCGTCTTCTCCATGAGTAACTCTAACCACCATATCATCACCTTTTCCCTGAAAACCCTGCCTAAGGCAACAAACTGTATTCAGGGATTACTCCTAGGCAAACTTTCTAGCACTCCCAGATGACCTAAAGAAATTCAGTAATCCCTGCAAGGATCCTATAACAAAAGCAGCTTCCTACATCAGTAACCTCTATACCCACCTTAACAATAGCATAAAAGTCCCTGCCCCAGTCTGGCACAAGTATGCCAGCAATTTTAAAAACAAGTTCCTATGATGGAATTCTAGTCTGAATAACTACAACAAAAGGAAAGTGCTACTTGCACTTAGGAATAAAGTAACATCCTCTGATTCTATAACAGAGCTTAAAAAGGTCTGTAAACAACCCAGCATTAAGATCAAATGTTGTAAAGCCAGTCATGACATGACAATATAAATCTCCTGCAAAGACACCCATAAATCATTAATCACTATTTAATATTAGGAATTTCAGAAGTAACTTCTAACAATGCATAGACCAAATCTCAAGTGGCAGCACCACTCTGACCCTGATATCATGCTCAGCATATTCACTGAAAAGTTTAATTCCATTTTCTTCCCACTGTTACCTCTCGGCTCCCAGTTACCACTCACTCCCCATGAAATTACCTCTGAACTGGTCCTAAATGCTGCTCCAAAACCCAAAGTATCCAAGCAACATACCAGGCTGTCTCCTAGTCAGTATCAAACATATCCTCACAGATTCTGCTATAAACCTTTTTAGTCATTGCTTCTCTAATGGATACCTGCCTGAGGATTAGAAAATGGTCATAGTAATATTCTACACAAAGGTGAGCCTACCACTCACTTTAGGAACTGTAGATTAATTAATCTGACTTACATTGCATGTAAAGTAATGTAGTGGGTCATCGAGGAAAATATGGGCAGCCTACAGCCCCATGACCTGAACGAATCTGGCTGTGAAAGGTAGGTCCTGTCTACTAAATCTTTTGAACTTGTTTGAAAAACTGTATGTATATATGTCTATCTACCTATCTATATATCTATCTATCCTGTTTCTTTTGGTTAACAGTGTGTCTGGCTGGCATTTGTTTAATCAAATGCATTTGGCAGATTATACTGATGGTCAATTGGTGTGCAAGATTACACAGTTCTCGGGGTTGGGGAATATTCCATTTCCTCAATTTTGTGCAATCTCATACTTGTGGTATATGTAATTCTCAGGGGGTGAGTGTGTGTGGTGGGGAGGGACTTGCCCCTTGCAAAAAATTACTTTTTTTTTTTTTTTGTTTTTTTAAGGTTTGCATGCACCAAAGTTGTTTCTCAGTTCATGCTTGGTAGCATGTTGACAGTTCCATTTGATGGTATTACAGCTTACTTTTTGGTTGTCAATATTCATTTTTGTCAACCAAATGAAGGTAAACTCTCTCTCTCTATACATACACATATATATATATATATATATATATATATATATATATATATATATATAAAATCCATACTAATGCATGAACGGCAGTTTCACCAAAAGTGAAACTGCCGATCAAACATTCGTGAAAGTGCTTTTCACTGAAACATTTAAGAGGACTAAAGATTTGGTTAAAATAAAGGTATTTGTGAATATAGTTTGGAGAAAAATAGTAATTTCTTCCCAGAATTTTTTTATATTAATACAATCAAAATATGAGACCAATCAGCTTTACAGTTTAAAGAACATCTCCAACAAATGGATTTATCAAGTGAATTGAATTTGGCTAGTTTATCAGGTGTAATAAATGTCCTGTGAATATATTTCCATGTAAATAGTTTCCATACTTGTAAATTAAATGTTAAGTTAACAGGACATAAACAATTTGTTTTACTCTCAATTGATAGATTAGTGTGACATCCTTTTGCTATGAAATTCCAATATCTTGCATTTGGGTTAGTTTTATATGTTATCGATATTTTATATAATTTTGAAATTGGATTTGTCCAATTATAATTGTCGTAAATAACTTCAGATCGTAGACTTATCAAATTTGGACTAGTTTTAGAAGGAGAGTTAATAATTTTACTATTAACATATAATGATACACTTTGTAGTATCAACCAATCTGCTGATGGAATGTCATATTTATTCTGAATTTGTTGAATGTCTAATACTACTTGATTCTCTATACAATGTTGCCAACAAGTGAAGCTTTTCCCCTCCCATCTAGTTATTATGAATTTTATTGAAGAAGTTCTTTGTAGAGCTAAAGGGTATTATCAAGTCTAGCCAAATCTTAATATCTGTGTTAGTATATATAAATATTCTGAATAAATTGTAAATATTTATATAATTTAAGTTTGTTGGTTTTGTTATATTATGTTGAATATTAACAGTCAATATGTGCCACATCCTATTATTTTGTTCACTTAATATCTAGATCGAATATGTTGTGTATAGGCTATTCTATTTGTTTTTGCATATCAAAGAAAGTTTAATAGAATTTTATTTATTTCTTTCAAGATTTTCATGTTAGGTACAATAGGAACACCTTGTGCAATGTAATTAATTTTTGGAAGTATTGTCATTTTTATTATTTGTAATCTGTCTTCAAATCTCAAGAACATTTTATTCCAATTTACATTTTTATTTTTATTAATTATGTTGCTATAATTTGTGGCTAACATAGATTCCAAATTATCACATGGTGTTATTCCTAAATATTTTATTATGGAAACTTGTTTTCCTATCATACAATTTGTAGTTAAGGTAAATTATCTCTTTTTATTCAAATGTACTTAATTAGATTTTCCCTTGTTAAATCTAAGGCCAGAAATATGATAAAACATTTCCACTATTTCATCTAGTTTTTGTACTGATTTATCAGAGACAGGTAACGTGAGTAAAACATCATCAGCAAATAATTTTTGAATTGAGTTGGCCATATATATCTATGCCTGATATATTAGAGTTGTGGCGTACTGAGGCAAATAATTCAATTCGTAAAGCAAACAGGATGGGAGACATCGGACATCCCTGCTTTGTACTTTTGGTTATTCCAGTAGCCTTCGAGGTAAATGGCCCAAGTTTTACATAAGCCAAATTGTTTTTATAAATATTCTTTATTAGCGTAATAAAATTAGTAGAAAATTCAAACAATTCTAAAGCCTTAAAAAGAAAATCCCCAGCTCAATGAATCAAAGGCTTTTTCTATATCAAAAGCTACTATTAGAGCTTCTTGGTTGTTTATGTTTAGAAAATCTATGAGTGTTAGAATTCTTTGTATATTGTCATGTGTGGTGTCTTTTATAAATGAATCCTGTTTGATCCTCATTTATTAGGTGTGTCAATGATTTTTTTAATTCTACTAATACTGACATGAAGATTGTATAATCATTGTTAAGTAAAGATGTTGGCCTATAAGATTTACACTGTAAAGGGTCTTTGTTTTCTTTTATAATGGGTGTAATTAAGGAGTATCTCCATGAAATTGGAGTTGTGTTTTGTGCTAGAATTTCATTCAAAGTTTTGTGAAACAATGATATTACTGAAGATGGAAATATGTTATACAGTTCATTAATTATTCCATCAATTCCTAGTGTTTTATTACTTTTACTTGATTTTTTGAGTAATTTCTTTTAGAGATATTTGTTTTGAATGTCTAACTTTAACTTTTCTGGTATCACCTTTACCTTTACTAATTTCAGGTCTAAGTTTGATGTATTAGTTATATGTGAAGTATCATTATAATGGTCAGAGAAATAATGTTTAAATGCATCTAGTATATCATTTATATCCGAAACCTTTTTGTTTTTTTCCCTTCCTTTATGTATAATGCTTAGAATATTATTTTCAATCGAATTTTTTTTAATCTTATTGCTAAATTATGCATATGTTTGGGTGATGCTGCATAGGAACTAAGTTTTAACCTTTCTACAGCTATATTAGTTTTGTGAGTTAGGATTTCATTATATCTTTTGTTGAAGTCTTCCAATGCTTTTTAGGATTATTTTGTGTGTAAGTAGATGAATTAATAGCGAGATCTGTAATTTGTTTTTGGAGGTTACATAATTCTGATTCCTACTCTCTTAGCTTGTTTTTATACCATGAAATAATTTTTCAATGTAGATAGGCTTTCAAGGTATCCCAAAGATTAATTATATTCATTTAAGTAGTGTAGTTTATTGCTAAAAAGAATTGTACTTCTGAATCTAACCAAGGTTTAAATTGTTTTAATTTTGTAATGTAAGCTGAAATTCTTGACAAAAATTATTTTCTTATAATCTGTATGTATTTTGAGAATTAATGAATTATGGTCTGAAAAGGGACAAGGGATTATGGAAAATGTTATTTTTGAATTTAGGTCTTGAGATGTGAAGATTTTATCAATTCTTGTATGTGTCCCAAATCTGTGGTCTTGGTGTGAAAATAATAATGAATTGTTGTTCTTATAACTAAATATATCAATTAGATTTAAACTTTCTTCCCATTTCTTAAGTAGCTTCCCTATAGAACTTAAGTGTATATTTATTTTGCTTGTGGCCTCTGATTTATCCAATATACAATTAAAGTCACCTCCCAAAATCAAATTTCCTGTATATACTCCAGTTATTAGATCCATGTGTTTTCTTACTGTCCCAACCCCAATACCTGGAAACCAATATATATTTACTAATGTCCAGAGTCTATTGTTATATTTTACTATTACTATGGCTAGGAGTCCTTCCTTATCTTCATATTTGTAAATGATTTGAGGCATAGTGACATTTTTTCCATAAAATTAAAGTTACCCAAGTCTTTTTCTTATATGAAGAGTGAGATAAGATCATATATTCATTAGGATTCCAGCTAAAGGTATCATTTGTTTTGAAGTGAGTCTCTTAAAGAAATACTACTTGTACTTTAATTTCATATATCTTAATAAATTAGATCTTTTCCTTGGATTGTTTAAACTGTTAGTGTTTAAGGATAAAATAAAGTCCGTTCTCAGTATTTAACTTTACATATTTGTTTTATATTATATTTTGTAATACCATGTAAAATGTGTAACTACTGTGTTAATAATTCTCATTGTAGTCAATATTTTAACTTTGGTCAAATAACTTAAAATAGAGTCTAGTTCAGGCCAATAAAAAAGAAAAAAGAAAAATGCCAAAATTACTTGTATAACAACAAGTATATAAATATTTTTGTAAATCTTCTAATGTACATGAAGTGAAATACACTTCCAATCTGCTAGATGAGAAGAAATCTAACAGATTGCCTACCATAACTTCCCTCATGAAAAAAGAAAAAAAAAACTAACCCCTTTCAAGCTCCAGTAGACCTTTTCACTTATCTTGGAGATTTAAGAATATTAGTTATTATTTTCCCTATATAACTATTAATAATGAATTAACAATGTATGGAAATGAGTATTGGTTTGGTAATACAATTTAATTTTAGATTAGATTAGACTTCTTTTTCAGAATATAATCATCCTATCATGCACTACTTAAACATTCATAAAGTAAAATCTCCTTTATAACACAGTAAATGTTGCTTAACGCTAGTTCTCTTTAGCATGAGAGTAGTATATATACATATATATATTAATAGTCTCCAATATTCTGATATGACCAATATACTAATGATTATGTCTGATAAACACTCTCTTACATACTAAAAATATATTATAACTGAGTGAAGTAGATTTAGAAATGTATCAATAAGTGAAGATAAATATGGACAAGTCTATTCAGAACACTTGAATCATACTACAAAAAATATGTAGTCCATAGAATGAAACCTGAAGAGTTGTGTTCACTAGGGGTGATAATGGAAATATGTTTGAGTGAACAATACATGTCATAAATCTCTACGTATCACTCACATGCTTTCAATTAGAGACAAATGAAAGTGTAACCAGATTCAGTTTATTTTATGTCCACCCATGAATGCAGTTGTGGCAAATTAAAGGAAAAAAATGAAGAAAGACATTAGACCATAGTGATCACTCACTGATGATGAAACAGAAGTAATTTGCCCTGATAAGTGGCCATGTGAGTGAGCAATTTATAAACTTCTTAATACTAATGCATAGTTATAATATCAAATCATATTATGAAAATATCATCACAAAATATTGAACAAAATATTAGTCAAGATGGAGCATTACTGAAGCTGTTCTGCACAGCCACAGAGTATTTATCAAAGACTGTGTCATGCAGCAAGATACAAGAATAGACAGACTCCCTTCTTTGTTATTAAATTGTTAAAAGTAATGACACTCTAAAAAATACAAAACCTATTAAGCTGAACAGCGCCTTAAGAAATCTCCCTATCTCATATCTATTTAATTTCGTGTTCTACTTGAATTTCTCATCAAGAATTACAATTTACAAATCTGTTTTATTTTACTACTTGAAGCAGTAGCAAAAGCAGACCATGAAGACATTGTCTCATGGGCCCTTTACTTTAAAGAAATAAAGATGAAATTCCAAGGTGAACTCATTTTACCAACCATCTCACTAAGAAACTGATAACCTTATTATTTAAACGGTTGTCGATATTCAGTAAAAATATCAGCTGCATAATAGTCAGCTGTACAACTAATGTCTGAAGGATTAAAGGTAGTTTATGTTATAAATCCCTGCCTTAACCAGATGTGTAGCATATAGAATATCATTTAGCATTTGTGTTTCTTAGGAAAACTATGTCTGTAAATGTGCAATTCAAACAATTCTTGGTAGAATGAATGACATCTAAACTACTTTATTATGCTAATTTATGTGCAAGTTTACTATAGGTTTCCCAGTACTTCCCCATCATCAAGGCAACCCCCCACAGTACATCAACAGGCACTCGCAAGACTGTCTGAGATGCCAATTTTATGAGTTATAGAAACATGGCTTAAGGTTTTGCTGGGAATAAATCAACTGTTCATCATAGTAAATAAGTACACGTGCCCACACAATTTAGTAGTGCAGTTAAACTACTTGCATGTTGGTATAAGAATTTGGGCTAATTACCAGCATCTTTGCCACTTTACTGAACGTTGAACCCTACTTACCAAAGATTAGAAAGCACTAAAGGGTGAGGAGAGTAATCAGTAATTTACTATCTACTGTATTCACTATTTATTTGGTTACTACTTAATCAATTCAATTGAACACGTCTAGGCAGTGTGAGCAGATGAAAATAACACTGCACAGAACAGGATTTACTATGTTATCTAATAAAGCAATGTGCATATTATATTCAAATAAGCAGGAGTTATAAGTACAAGGTAATAAGTCCCTTTGTGGCTTCTGAAATTAGATGATTTATGTTACCAGGTTAATGAAGTATTCAGTATTGTTTGTGTCTTTCGGCTTTTCCCGGTTAGGGGTCGCCACAGCGGAACTCCGGTCCACTAATGATTGGCAGTTGATTTTTACATACCGGCTTGCCAGGCCTGACGCACAACCTTCAATGAAGGTACGCCCATTCACGCAAGTCTCCATGCAGAAGATGCTCTAGCTGAGAATCGAACTGGACAGCGTCTTACTGTGAGGTGTGACAACACTACCGCACCACCACCGCGGAATGAATGAAGTATTCAGTATAATATGTCTAAAAGCTGTCTTAATTTTACTTATTATGTGCAGAGATGTATGTCACAACTGCAGCTGATGCGTGCATCTCACACATTTTCCTATTTACACTTGCAACACTGTAACAGATGCTTACAAAACTATCAGACATGTCATTTTACTGGATCACCATAGCATAGTATATCTTATAGCCTAGGTAGGAGTAATTCAGAAGTAAGAAAGGACTGTGTTTACTTAGAGTGTAACAATGTAGTCTGTAATGCTTCTATTACTTTTTCAGTTGGATGTTATTCAATGTTACTGTAAATTCTTCTTTTTTGTGTTACATACATGAAAAACAGCTACTTTGTCACTGATTTCACACCTATTCTTTTTATTTATTTAAAAGTAGTCAGGTTTTGTAGATTTTAATAATCCAAAGATCATGTTAAATGAGCTTAAAATATACTGCTTGTGCAACTGATATCACACTACAAGCGCTACCTTAACAACAGACAAGCAGGGGATTCCTTAACTATTTCCACCTTAAATCTTTCATAGCAGACAAGGGAAGCTCTAACTAGTGCAGGAGAATGTTTCAAATAACAGCATTGTCAGAACCCAGTAATGGGACTCTGTTTATAGTGACTAATTGTTTTTTCCACATTTAAAAGTATGGATATCTATGTTACTTTTAAAATGGGACTTTGAAGTGTAGTGAAGTCAGTAAGCCACAGAAACTATGATTAAAAATGTTCAATTCCTATTATGCAACAATGAGGTGAACTAAATATACTATTAATAAAAAGGGAGATGAGAAAAAACATTTGTGTATATGTTGTCTTTGTTCTTCTTTACATATAACTAATTATACTAAAGTGAAAGATAACATTTGAATCTGGTTTTCCTCACTGCCTATGAATGAAATGTAACTATATTTTTAGAATTCACTCAAGTTATAAAACCATTTAACATTATCAGACACAACCACTAGACTTGTGATGAGTATGTTGCATAAAGTATAAGTTTAAGAAAAAGTGTAAATGTCTCAGAGTATAATAGTCAATATAATAGATAAAATACATACATTTTGAGATAAAGTCCAGAAGTCTATATCTTTGTTGATTCTTTGAGAGATTTGGAAGACTGTGTAGTTTTAGAATCCATTCTTTGTTTCTTTTTCCATCAGACAAAGTATTTTTTTCTGGAGATCTTTTCAAGTTGGTGGAACCAGTCCAGTCCATTTCTTCAGGAATTGTGATGATATTATTATTCTTGATGAAGATAGAAGCTTTTTCAATGTTGTTAAAGGTTCTCAAGTCATTTGAACAGAAAATTCTGATTCTAGTAGGATATACCATCTGTGCTTTTATTTTATTTGAGAAGTTTCACTAATGGCCAAGTTTTTTTCCTTGTTTCTAACACTTTTGTAGAGTAATCATTGTCAAATCTGATCTGACTCTGTTTATATGTTATGGAACTTTTTCTCTAGGCTGTTTTTAAAATGAGCTCTTTATCCAAAAATAACAGGAACTTTACCGCAATTGATCTTGGTGGTGCATTAGGTGAAGAGGGTATATATTTTCCTATGGCTCTGTGAGCTCTTTCTATTCCATTTGATAATCCCTCTTAAGTCAAGCACTTCAAGAAGCCAGGAATTCAAAAAGGTGATGTTCTGCCTCAGTTTTTTTCTGGAAGGCCAAATATTCTTATATTAGTTCTTCTCTCCCTATTCTCTAAATCATCCACTTTATTTAAGTAGCCAGTTATTTTGTTGAAGTAACAATTCTGTCTGATTTTCCTCTTCTTTGAGTCTTCCATCTGTGTCAATTAGTGATGTCTCCATATCAAGTAATTTACTTTGTTGTTGCTGCAGTATTTCTTTTAATACATCTGTTTGTTTTTGGCAGTTTTCCTTGAGGCTTTCCAAATTGTCAGTGAATCTATCCATTTTCAACGACAGTTCATGTAATGTGGAAGAAATCAGTTATATCTCCTTCTGAGTGAGAATTCTTTAAACTGGCCATTACCAAACAGCTGTGTTATTCTCCAGAATATTTTGACAGGAAAAACTCAATAATATTTCTTGAAATTTGTAAGAGTTGTCATTCTTAAGTTCCTTAATATTTTTTTTTCTATTTCTGCTTAATGAAAATAATTTTTTCCCTGTTTTCTAGTACTGTTTGGTGGAGCTCTAAAAAATTCTGCGTATCTGTTTGCCATCTAGGCTCCGCCCCCCAATTACCAGAAATGTTGATGTTCATAGGTTGTGTGAGGTCTGTTTGCATGCAGGTAAGTGGGTGTTGTATACTAATTCCAAAACTTAAAGATATAGTGACACTTTTGCCGTTAGGGATGGGAGTCTGTGTTTGAGTGTTTATGGGTTAGGGTTAGAGTAAGGTCAAGGTATAGATTTACTGTTGTGTATAAGTGGTTATATAAGGCATATGTGCTTGAGTGTTTTGTGTAGCAGTACTATTATGAAACAGGTTTATCATAAGGTAATGTGTACAGTTGAGGTTATGAGTAGTGGCAGGGGCAGTACTAGGGTTGGGTTTAGCAAATAAGGCAGTGCAGTAGGGCAACAGTGGCTTTGTTCATCAAACAATATACTTAATGCAAGGATTTCAGAATAAATATGCAACATAAAAACTCAAAAACAATTTCATACATTTGCAATTTAAAGACAAATATGCATATTCACTGCGGAAAAGAAAATAGATTTGATTTGTCAAATCAACAGTAGAGGAAAGTAACTTAGATAGCACACCATAGCCTAAAAAGATTCAATGTCTGGAGTGAAGCAGCACATTCAAGAAAACAAGTGACAAGAAACATTGGTAATCAAATGTGTTGCAAAGCAGAAATGAAAGCCAAAGTATTGTTAAAAGAGACAAAGATTAGTATCTTTACATCTTGCAAATGGAGTACTCATAAGTATCTAAAGATGAAATCAAACAGGTAGATAGCCAAATCCTCATAGTCATAATCCATCATAGTAAAGTACAATTGGGTACACTTACCATAAATGTAGATGTTAGAGTGAAACACGAAGAACATCCATTAATTTCAACAAACATTTTAATCAAGTTTCTGTCTTGTATTAGTAAAAAGTGAGTGATCTTTTTGCAAAATAAGCACAGTAGCATGGAATGCCAGCTATAATAACCTTGCCCATCCCCACTCAAACAAACATGTCTGCCCTGTAAAATCAAATATTCTAGCACATCAGGATTAAAAAAGGAGTATGTGAGACTATAGCACAGCAATAACTTCACTTATAAAGGGACACTAAATGAAAGAATAAATTGGTAGTCTATGGAAAGGGAAGAATCGCAGCCAGGCACTGATAGGTACTTCAGAAGTCAATAAGCACTATGAGCCTATGTCAGTATAAACTCCTACATGCAAAACGGATTGAGAAATGTGCAAAAACTGGTTAAAATTAGTACCCACACAGTAAATTACACAATCTATTTTGCACTAATATTACGTAGCACGTCATAAGGTCTACATTAAAGCAACATAAGAATTATTACCCACTGCTCATTTTTGCATGGTGCGTGTGTGTGTGTGTGTGTGTGTGTGTGTGTGTGTGTGTGTGTGTGTGTGTGTGTGTGTGTGTGTGTGTGTGTGTGCATCTGTGCAGTTGTTTGTGTAGGTATATACGGGGTAAACCAAAGCTGAAAGATACAAGTAACTGGTGAAAACTAGTTCAAAGAGACGGGATGGGATTCAGAAAGGTTACTGCCAGTGATTAGCCTTTTTACTATTGGCAGAAGCCTTTTCTAATTCATAGACAGCCCTCCTGCAGTGTTTACCTCAATGAAGTGCAATACTGCAGTGGGCTCCCCCCCCCCCCCACCTGTTGCAAGTGCTAATGAGTCATTCCAGGGGAGCATTATATAGTAATTATCCATGTTTTCTTCCCTAGGAAATACCTGAGCTAAGTCCTTTAAGTAGCCAAGAGATTTATAGAAATGCTCCGGTACATAAATCCTTGCCACCAGCTGCAGTAGTTAACTTAGCCAAAAGCTCACATTCATGCATTATTTTAGGACTGCGTTAAAAGTAATGGGGCGACTAGCAGATAGGTAATGTTGTGTGTGTGTGTGTGTGTGTGTGTGTGTGTGTGTGTGTGTGTGTGTGTGTGTGTGTGTGTGTGTGTGTGTGTGTGTGTGTGTGTGTGTGTGTGTGTGTGTGTGTGTCGAAGTATGCGTGGTGTGAGGTGTGTGGGTTTGTGTGTGTGCTTGAGTTTGATTGTGTATATGTATCTGAGGGAATGAATGAGGAGGATGCCTGTGCCAACATGATTCATTGTCTGCCAGAACTGATTACCATAATGGCAGCAGAAATGGACTTGACAGCATCTGCAATAATCACTGCGTGATTCACAGACAAGCAAATTACATGAAGTCTTTCCTCACTCTGTCCCTGCATTGTTGGTTTCTGCGATTGTGGTAAAAAGGTCTTCTTTGTCACAGCCAGGACTGTTTCTGAATCCTGGCCAATTAGTTTTTTTCTCCTTCAAATGATGTAACAGTTCAGAAATGCAGGGCTTTTAATACAGCAGAAGTATAGACACAGACTGGGATTAGGAGCTCTACACAGCTCATTCATTAAGAATTTGTGATGTCATACTACTCCCTTCCTGGTACTTCACATATGTGATGTCATACTACTCCTTTCCTGGTATATTACATCCAACAACAATACATGATGTCATACTACTCCCTTCCTGGTATATCACATCCATTAACAATATGTGATGTCATACTACTTCCCTTCCTGGTATATCACTTACCCCATGTCCATACACACTTGCACTCGCCGTGTTAACATTTAGTGGTGACATTATCATATAGGCAAGAGTTAACTTTTTTTTTCTGCAACATGTTTGAAATTTACAAAATTGCAAAACAACTGTAACATGGTTAATGTAAAGTTTCTGAACTCTGACATGATGAATTGAAATGTGAAAATCTGTATTCCAATACAGATGAAGCACAGATGCTCCATACATCCCCCGACAATACTCAGAAAACACTGAAAAGGCAAACATTCTAAGATAATTTGCCAGTCACCAGACAACTGTCTACTGAGATACAACTTTTTCCATATCTTTTTTTTCCCTCAGGAAGGTCACGTTGCTGTGTAAACAAACTGTATTTCAGAGGTAAAATCTTGTCCACTGAGAGAAAACGTCAACATACAATGTTGTGCCCCCCCCACTCATTATTTCTGATTGCTAGGCCCTAATCTCTGTATACATCATTTGTCCACTACTTGTACATACAGAACAGTGGCATGATTCCTATCCTCACCATAAGAGAAGATAGCTGTTCTCCAAACGTATTCCCTTCTCTTTCAGATGACTTGGAGGTTACTACTCAGTCCTGTTTCACAGATGAGAGCTCTTCTGTGCAAACAGGCTAGCCCAGTAACATACACAGTTACTAGTGTGAGTAGAACTAATTTTAGAAAGTATTTAGATAAACTGTCCATAAGTATATATATATATATATATATATATATATATATATATATATATATATATATATATATATATATATATATACACATATACACACACACACACACACACACACACACACACACACACACACACATACACACACACACACTAGTTAATGCTCCAAATGAAGCTTGCAAGTGAGACGCATACTGAGAAAAAATGTGAAAAACCAGTACTGTCCTGAAGCTTTAAAATGTGAATGCTGGAAGTACAGTGAAAGTTTACATTTTTAAACTGCTATAAAAATTTAAACAATTGTGCTTTAAAAACAATAGCATGGATACTTTATATGAACAATGCTACAGTGGAGGTTATTGGAGAACAGAAATAGCCAGTGTTAATGATCCTGCCCGATTCACTGCATCATAGACAGCAGAAAAAAATGTGCCTTGTGTATGACAAACAGTTTTGCATGGTGTGTGTATGCGCGTGCGCATCTGTGCAATTGTTTGCTTGTGTGGGCATATATGGGATAAACCAATATATTATGCTTTATTTGAACTAGAAATATTTTGATTATATGGACTTATTTGCATTGCCTAAACAACTGCTTGTCTTTGAAAGCCTGCTATACAAGTTTTAAACTCATTTTGAGGAGAAAGAGAAATGTTTTTGTATCCTGTACAATAATAAATCATATATATGGTACACTTTATTCATTTTTGTTTTCTCAAAGGTCATTTAGTCAAGCCCAATTGACAGGGAATGACAAAAATTCTTATGGGATGGCCAGCTTACCTCCCACTCAGGGAACTGTACCCTTTAAATGCACCCCCCCCCCCCCCGCACACACATTTTTTAAAATGTGCCGTCAGTACTGGCAGGTACTTCTGCTCACCTTTGGTTAAGCAGCTATACTGAATGAATAAGACTGTAAAATCATATGTTCTATCTCAAGCTCTGCATTTCTTTTCTTTGTTAGACTGTTAAGAATAAACAGCTATGTTTCCTGGACAGATCAGTGTGCTATAAATTCCATGGCCATGTCTTATGCTTCTGTACATGCTAGATATGAACTGGTGCAGGGCCTGGATATAACACATTTGTTTATAAGACTGCACACATTGGTGCCGCAGCTCATATCTACAGGTATTCTTATCCATGACATGCCTTTGTTTATCCCAAGTTTCTATCAAACAAGCGTCCACCATCCTCTGTTGTCTGCCTAACATAAGCCTTTTGCACTGCAGTCTGTTATGAATGGCAAGCTGCTGAACTAACTTCCTATGTTTTCAGATTACATTAGTCCCTTTCATTGCATTTCTCTATCAGTCACAATCATTTTAACATTTCTTAACACACTTAATTTTTGGTAATTTGAACTTGCATGTGTCATACATGCATATTGCCTCTCCCTGTCCACCGCTTACTCCACTCTGTAATAATCATATCATTTATACTTGCACAATGCCTAGCTACATTGCTTTACCTCTTTGCTCTTATTCTCCATTCACACACATGCAACAGGACACCACTGGTTTTCACTAGCAAATCATCCAGTGCACAGTCTGGTCTTTTGCTCCAGTCATACAATCATGCCAGAGTTTGAATTCTTTTACACATTCATATGTGCGCATACAATCTTCTCACCATCGGACATGTATGTCACTCACTGTTTAACAGAACCTAAGGCTATTCCCTGCATTATTTTCTGCCCCTAAATTATTACATTCCCACTGTTGTCTTTTTTTTTCCAGGAAAGTTTTACGCTGTGTAGAACAAGTATATTTCATAAATAAATTCAGTACACATACACACCTCCTGTACCTCAAAAGTAAAAATGGAAGATTTGGGATAATGTTAATTAAAGAGGGTTAAAATTTTAGCCTAACTACCACTTTTTAGTAAAAAGTTGTAATAATATTTAAATTGTGTAAAGAACTTACTAAAACAGTATATGTTTGAGTAGGATCACTGTTGCACTAATGACCTGTGGAAACTCAGCTGCATGTGAAGGTATGACATCTGTCCCAATGTCTAGAGCCCTGGACTCACCCCACTTATCAAGCTAACTCCTCCTCCTTCCCAGAAATATCACAACATTCCCTGTACAAAAGAAGTGGGCAAACTGTGCCACCCTAAGCTCTTTCTTGTCATCAGGAACACAAGGCATGACATTCCCAAGGCTGCCCTTGATTGGACTTCCTAATAATATCCTTGTGTCCCTCAGGGTCATTGAGCTGAATTGATATCCCAAACCTGCCCATCCCAATACCAGGAGAGGTACTTCACAAAAACCCAGCTTCCACACAGACAAAATGAATGAAAGAAGCAACAGTTGCAAGCAGCTGACACAGTGAGGGAGGAGTAAATGTGCAACCATCCCAGCCCCAGAATGCCCACCAGACTTAGGATGGGAAAGAAGGGGGAGCTATACGGCAGAAGTAATCCTACCTGAACATATTTTTTGTGTGTTTTTTTACTCCTATGCCTGGTGATCATCACACCTCCCCAAATCAGACAATGCTTAATCATTTCCTTACTTGGGAATTTCATCCAGGGTCAGAAATAGTGCAATCTGGGGAGGGGGAGTCATTTAGGCAGTCATGTTGAAGCTTTACAAATCTCCTGCATTTCTAGGATGCTAGGGAGGAAAAAAAGACTAAAAGGGGGTTTTAGTGGAGGCACACAAGACATGTGACCTGTGTCACTGTAGAGGGCCCATAATGCTTTCCCCATGTGAGCATATGCTTTGGCACACCACCAGGTAGTTTCTTGTTGAGCCAAACATCACCATCCCCCAACGCTGCTCATATGCATTTTTACCCTTCATCCAAGGGACTAGGGACTGTGGCAGTGTGAGGCCAGCTCTGGAATTCTTCCCTCTATAAGATGGGCACACACATCCTCCCTTACCGGGTCTATCAGGTGCCAAAACAGCTAATCAAGTTCAGGTTGCAAAGGACATACTCCGGGCTTTATCTCTCTATGTCACAGGAGCTGGCTAATCCCCTTCTATCACAGTCAGTTCCTTTAACAACTATACTATACTCTACATATGGATCACTGTTGCGATATTTGGTAAGATTCCTAAATCTTATACATAATGTTTAGAAGTTGTCTATCTACCTGCAACATACTGCAGGAGGCCTACATATTGTCCATGGCAAAACCTGCCACTAAAAAAGATATAGGATGTTGAGTCTATAACATTTAGAAAAAGTATGGACTGAAGATCAAGTGGTCACACACAATTTTTTTTAATAAAGGCAAAGGTAACATCTGCAGCTCTGTTAGAGTGAAACCTGACATGTCCTTGCAGGTGATTCTTGTGGGCAAAAAATTAAAAGGTTACGCAATGAGAAAGACATTTAGAAATAATCTTTTTAGAGACCAGGTTAACTTCCTTATTAGTGGCAAAAGTAACAAATGAATTTGGTAAGTTTTCTTTAAGTTCTTCACTTTATGCAGGGAGTATTTAAACTGTTCATGGGTATCTTAGGAGTGCAAAATTCTTTCCCCTTTTTTCTAAAAGTTAGGAAAGAAAACAGATAACTTAATGGCTTGGTTCAGATCCAACTCTGTAACCACTTTTGGTACAAAGGAAGAATTTGTGTGCCGGTTGATCCTGTATGTGTGGAAGGAGGAAAATGGCTCCCTGCATTTAAGGGATGGGAATTCATAAATTCTAGTTGATGTGATGGCAAAAGAAAGGGTGCATTCTGTGTCATTAATGTTAAAGATACAGAGACATCTGGTGTCTTCCACAACACTGAAAGTAGTGTGAAACTTAAAAATGGATCACACCACTGCCAGGGCTGCAGAAGAGCAAAATCATGCACAATCCCTTTAAGGGACTGGTTATATTTCAGACTGTTGGCTGTGTGCCAGTCAGCTTCCTGATTCACAGTCACACCAGAGAACGATTTACAAATCCTTTCTCCTCCATTGCCGTTACTTTGATATGTTATCACATCATGAGTGGTGACCCAGCATGTTGAGGGCTCTCATTGGCTGGAGCATTGCTATATCACTGGAGGTAGGAGTGACTGTGGGTGAGGTAGCATATTTAACACCACGACAGGAAGGTCCCAAAAGAACAAGAGAGATTTGAGACATTCTTGTTAAAGTGCTTATTGGTGATTATTATCTTTCTATTGGCTGTTTTTGTCGTATTTCTGTGTTTTTTTTGTTTTTTTTAAATAGCATATTTGCCTGCACCACAGGATACTTCAATTACTGGTATTTTTATCTTCCATGAGTTCTTTTTTTAATTTGCCATAGATGAATAACTCACCAGTAGGCAAGTGAGATCACAGCAATAGCAAGTAAAAGCCCAACTATGCCTACGAAATTTCTGATCCCACATGTTACACCCTTGGAGTGGTGTTTGTGAACTGTGTGTGATCAAGGAGGGGATCATTTGCATGTGTTGCACACACTTGCGTGAGATTGAATAGGAGGTCTTATATCAATGTGGAAGAACTTTCATGCATTGCAAAGGGTTTTGGGGCACCATTATATGGAATACCCAGCTCTACTCTGTGGCAAACAATGAATATGAGTATATGCCCAGAGTCAATCTTCCAGCACAAAATTCAAGCCTCATGATGTTTTTAATAGTGGCTTTACTGGGAGGCCATAGGTGGATAACCCTTTTCATAAACTGTTGTACTGTTAACAATGAAGCATATTGAGGGTCCATTAGAAAAAAAGTCAAACAGCAGAGAAATGTTCTTAAACTAAGAAAAAGGTCAGCCCTGCTGCAAACAGATCTGCAAAGTTAATGTACATTCAAGGGCACTCTTGCATACCTCTTAGTTCAAGAAATCTGGACAAAGCCATAAACAATGGGGAGAACAAAGTGTCAAAATGACATATTTTTAAATATTGCTCTTATAAACTTAGAAAGTTCCTAGATCAACAGGTCATGTGTTAGTATGCATTTTCTATAGGCTAAGGAGTCTAAAACTTCAAATTGTCTGACAACATTTGTGACTTCAATCCCCAGTAGTTTACTAGAAAACAAAAAATTTTATGAGGAACAGTCAAAAAATATGATGCAAAATTCTGGACATTCTGTGAAAATCTGGAGAGTTGAGAGGTATGCACCCCTGTCATACTAGGCATCTGACTTCTACTTGGCCACCAAAGATATAACATCCTCCATTTTTCTAGTACTATAATTCCTAGTTTTTCCATGATATCTAGCACATTCTCTGAATTAAGATGTACAAAGGCCAACAGATTTAGCTCATTAAGACTCTCGGTTTAAGGGTTCTGTGGGTTTTGCTATATGAAGAACCCCTTGAGTTGAGTGAACAGCAGCATTGGCTCTTCCACTATAATTTAACTCAGCAGACAGAAACAGTGTTGGATCAGCTAAGAGTGTGCTATCAGTCTTATTTCTGATTTTTCCTCCCTTAGTTTTTGGATCACAATAGGGAAAATGCAGCTAGAAGATAAGCTTGGAGAAACAGACCTGCCCTATTGAAAGAGAAGATGTCCTCACAAGATATTCTTAAGCTACGTATTTGCTCATAGAAGAAAAAATCAAATTCTGGTACACACCTACTGTGAGTAAGATCCAGAAAGGTATTTCTGTCTAGCATCTATGAGTGTCTGCAGCTGTCCTGATGAGGTGATCCACTATGGCATTCTGAAGAGATGTGTGGTATGATGCTCTTAGGCTCATTTTGGACTCCAGAGCTATTCAGTCTGCCTGCATGGATAGCCTGCAAAGAAGGTAGTTATCCTGACCTGTTCTACCATATCAGAGTCATATTGTCTGTTACCAGGGCTAACACTCCTGGGCTATAGACTGGCTTGAAAGCCTTGCTAGCCAAATAACTGCCATCATCTCGCTGATGTTGATGTACTTCCTGAGTTGGCTGTTGTCTATTTGCTTTGGATCTACAAGCCACATTAAAGATCATCCACTGGTGATGTCCTAGGCATCTGTTGTTAGAGTCTGCATATGGGGGGGTTTCTGAATGGGACTCTTGCATTGATTGCCCTGTACACATGGTAGCTCTACCCGGTTATTTGTTTTTGTACGTAGCCCACTTTTCCCCTTTGTATAGTATAAAATCCTCCTTTAATAGGATTAATCCAACTTTCCCTATAAAAGAATACAAAAAAAATCAAATAGTAGTTTTTCTATGTGTTTGGGAAAAGGATAAACATGTCCTGTATAAGATAGCTTGGCCAGTGTAAGAACTGGAATACATGTCTTTATCTTTTAAGTACCTGGAGCTGTGCTAAACAAGTGCCAAATATCTCAATTTCGCCTTTATGTGCTAAACCTTCTTGTACCTTTCAAAATAGAAGTCATTATTTGTTAGAGCTTTGATAAAGGTGGTTTATTATGTAGAAGCAGTACTTAATTATGTAGGGGTATCTCTCATAACAATAAAACCCTCTAAATTTCCTGCAAGTACTACATACCTGTTCAGCCTTGGTTCCGAAGCCTTGTACCATCTAGACAAGCTGTGTTTTTGTATCAAACATTCTGTACACTGTTAGCAAGTCTCATCCATATCAGTGTTTTGGCCTGAAGGTTATTTCACTCAGCTCATTGTATCCTCCGCTGCAACATTCCTTTCCATTGAAACTGCAGGCAAAATGTGAAATATAAAATGAAGAAATAAGGCTGTTTTAATAGGACTGCATTTGTAGTCTTATGCAAAGAAAATGCTGTATTCATGTAGGATTTATTCTGACAAAACTACATTTATGTCAAGCCTATTCTTATAGCCAGAATAACATTCTAACTTTTCAGGATATCCCATAAGCTGCCATGATCAACAGTATCATAAGCTTTGGAAATGTGACAGGTCAGAAGAAACCCAATTTGAGCCTGAATTTACATTTTTTTTTCTGATATAATGGCATATCGATATAAAATGAAAAGGGTATGCTGTCTATACCTGGAGGCATTCTTAGAAACACTTTAAGACAAATCACCAGGAAACACTGTGTAAAGTTTAGTAAACTATTAAACACTTTAAGACCTTATGTGATTCATCCAAGGATATTGGGCATTCCAGAAATTCACCGACAGTATTTCTTAGTAGTGGCACTTCTCACAGTTTCATACTAAGCTAACTGCCCTTGCGAGCCATTTTAAGCCTAGCCAATTATCCCTTGTGAGACTCACACCCTGCACCTTGTGTTTGTAAGACAAACACTTTAACCATTAGGCCACCCTTCCAACCCCTGCATACTCTTGTGCAGATTATGTTTTAGCACACACATGCCATACATAACTTTCAGCACATTCCATAATAGTGTCTTGAGTAACAAAAAGTGTGCCAAAAGAGCCCTGAAAGGCTCTCAAATACATTTTCTCATATTTTGTCATTTTTCCCTAAAAAAGGGGGAAACTTTTGCCTTTGACGTTTTAAAAACATATTTTTAAGGAATGGATTTTTTCATCAGTAATGCCTTCTAACTTTGTTTCTAAAACCTGGATAGACTATACATGTTTTACAATCCCACAAGAAATTACTACACGGCTTTTTATAATAAGTCTACACATCTGTTTCCAATATACAATGTAAAGTTTGATACTTTTACTTGCAAAGAAACTACTAGATAGTTAGACAAGGCCTAACTTCTGCCAAAATCAAAAGTTGTTGCCAAATGTTTTACTCTTGTTTCCAGTGAGTTGTTTCTAGAATTTTCACAGTCAATTTTTAAATCCCCTTACCTAATAGGCATGTATGTTAAATTCTCCAAGGACAACTAATAATAATGCTTTAGGGTCTAAAATACCAAAAGCAAGCTATTTTCACATAAGGACCAACTATCACTATTTGCAAAGTAATAAATCTCAGTAGCAAAAGATCCAGTCACGTAAGTGTGCCCTAAACTAGGTCATAGTTTAAGTCTCCCACTCTGTAAAACCTCCCCAAAACATTTAACATCATTTTTAGTCTTTCCAATGCTTTTTTGTAAGTGACTGTTTAGATTTCCAATAATGATAGTAGGTAAAGAAATTAGAAGGTATGCCTGCAAGCACCTAAATAGATTTTCACAATGTTTTAAAACAGTGGGGGCATTTATATAAATAAGACGAAACACCAAAGGAACAGCAAAAGTCACAGACAACAAACATCTTGGAATGGGCGCAGTGACAAAATATTTTTTTTTGTATAATACTGCAATGCCATGATATAGGTCTTTCTCAGAAGACTAGTAAACATCATCACCCCTAACACATGTAGCTGCTGTATTTCTGTTAATAATCTGACAAAAGCAAGCAAATTATACTACACAAGATGCCTGTACTTATTTAAAAGGCTGTTAACATTGAGACAA
Source organism: Protopterus annectens (assembly GCF_019279795.1). Lineage (NCBI taxonomy): Eukaryota > Metazoa > Chordata > Ceratodontiformes > Protopteridae > Protopterus > Protopterus annectens. Next base: position 741,898,890 of record NC_056744.1, read on the forward strand.
CATACTTGTATATTATCCATTTCCTTTTTTTGCAGTACGTTTAGTCCTACATTTTGACTTGAATTTTCTAACCTGATCCTCAATAGTGTTAACAGTATCAATATTACCATCTCTGGCATGTTCATAAATAAATTTACCATTACTAAATCACTTTTTCCAAATTCATCATCAGTACTCACAGCAGTAAGAGTCAGCTGTTCATCTGTATCATTTTAAGTCACAAACTGGGAGCAGGATATCTCAGATTTATAAGTCATCTCATCATCTTTCTCTGAATCAGAACCATCTGACCCTACCTCAGGGGAGGTCTGCCAATTCCTTTTCTAACAAGTATTGCCAAAGGGTGAACATCAGGTCTGGCCTGCCTGCCAAGTTCATGCTAGTTCTGAGCGAAGTCCGGGTAGGCAGATTGGCAGAGGAAATGCTTTGTATCTCTAATGTAGGCATTGCCTGTGGCAAGACAGATGTCTTCATCTTGGATGTATATGTCCTTACTGGAGTGGAAGGGTCTGCCTCAAAGCCAAGACTTGAAAGTGAGGATGCAGGTCATCTGCAAAACAGCTATGAGTATCCTCTCTCAAGAAAGTAATGGGAATCTCCTTCTCAAAAAAGTCTTGCAGAATCAGCAGCCAGATGCTGAAGCAGGTAGTCAAACATCCAAACTAACCTCAGGAAATGATATTTTGGACAGGAGGACACATTTTTGGCTCTCAGAATGGCAGGTTCTGGAGAGGCACATCTGTGTGTGGGGGGGGGCTTGCCCCTCAGTCACTGTTAAAATTTTCACCTTTCTGTTTTTTGGGCATTATTTTTCAGTATTTAGGATCATTGCTTTGGTTTAAGTCAGTAGCAGAAACAGAAACTGTTATTACAATTGTTTGTTGCAGTTCTAACAGCACCCATCCAAAGCAGATGAAACTAGAATTAAGATTCAGGCTAGCTATATGTAACAGCAGACTAGGCAATGAAGACATTAACAGTATGACTGAGCTGATTGAAATGTTTGTAGACATGGGATATCGTGAGCTAAAAGTTAAGGTATTGGCTGAAGTTATTACTAATGAAAGGATAAGTAACTATTGAGATGTAATCATATAATGAACAGGTACACAAAAAATACAATCCAGCTCTTCATATAGAAAAAGCAGCAAGAATGAGTACCAAATTTATTATAGGTACTGGTACAATAAAAATAATTACTCATCATCACTGACCCCCTTTTCCCCATTTTCTACATGGGTTGGGGTGTTGCCTGAACTGTTACCATCTCTCTCAATTCAATGCCACTCTCCTACCTTCTTTGACAGTTATGCCTGACTCACAGGTCTTCTCTCACACAGTCCATCCATCGCTTAGCTGGATGCCCTTTATTTCCTCTTGCCTTCTTCCTGTCTGTCCCAAATACTCTCCGCCAGACTGTCTTCTGCTTTTCTGAAGTTGTACCTGAACCACAGTAATCTGTTGTCTTTGACCTTGTCTGCATTTGGAGCTAGTTTGGGCTCTGCTTTGATGTCCTAATTTCTTCGTCTGTTTGACAATGTAGGTCTTACCACCCATCTCAGGTACTTCATCTCCATCACCTCTAGCTTCCTCAACTGTGATGCCTTTACTGCCCAGGTTTCTGTACAACACAGTAGTACTGGTCACACCACTGTTTTGTAGACCTTATTTTCCAACTTCTTTGGCATTCTTCTATCATACACTACCCTTGACACTTTGTGCCAGTTGGCTGCATGCCTTTTGATTCTAGTTTTGACTTTTTCATTCAGATTTCTCTTCTCCTCATCTACCCCTCGCAGATACTCAAGTTAATGTGTTCCACTATTTTCCCTTATATCGAAATTCTCAGTTTCTTCTGATTTCCCTAATTTGTTGCCATTACAGCTGTCTTATCTATACTCAGTTTCATCCTGTGTGCCTTCAGTTTTGCATTCCATTCCTCTATCCATCACAGAGGTTCCTGCTCAGAATCTGCCTGTAATGCCACATCATCTGCATACAATTAGTGACAAGTGGAAATTATTAGAGATAAATACTATGTGGCTTCAGTAACTGGATCTAAGTGACCAAGGCTGCAACTTTAAAACTTTGATAAATAAAGAAATAATGTAGGAATAAGGAAGGCTTTGACTAACATCTCAAGATTCGCTTAGATGCAGCATTTCTGGCAGACGGTTCTTTTTTTATGGGTTACAGCAAATGGAAAACTTTACTGAAGAAGGGACAGATAATATTTGTAATACTTGCAATGTGATTTATATAGCCATCTGTGAATATTCTCCAGCCTTTTATGAGAGAGTAGACTGGAAGAAAGTTACAACAGAGGGCATCGGACCACTAAAATCCATTTAAGAGAAAATAATACCACACCCTGCACAGGCATCTACTGACATGAAAACATCACCAAATTTACTTTTTTTGTACCTGAAAAAATCATATTAGGAATTTGGAGCTGTTATTAGATAAGAAATAGCTTATTGACAAAGTAAATCACTGCATGGTCCTTTTCCAGGTTTAAGCAAATTAATCATGATAAACCAGTTCTGAAAACAAGAGTGAAATAAAAATGACAGATATAATGCTGTATTTTTTTGTTTTAGTACATTTATTGTTTTAAAGTTTTCTAATGGTGATGGATAGATTCATTTTGATTGGATGTTTACAATTGGTTGAGAATGTGAGAATTAAAGATTTGTTTGTTCCTCTGTCTGATGAAGTCCTAAGTATTTGTGAAGAGAAAAGTGTTTACACTTTGTTTTAGTAAAGTGCCTGTCTGATCTGGTCTCCAATAGAACTGTAGCTGCATCAGCTGTTTATGTCAACCAGCTCCCTGAGTGATGTCCCACTTGGCACCCCTTTAACCTTCCACCCAAAAGTTCTTCAGAGTTGAGGAGAAAAGAAAAAAAATTCTAAGCTATCTCTGCTACTAATGCACGTGTGTGTGTGTGTGTATATATATATATATATATATATATATATATATATATATATATATATATATATATATGCTCATGTGTGTATATATATATATATATATATATATATATATATATATGCGCATGTATATATATATATATATATATATATATATATATATATATATATATATATATATGCTCATGTATATATATATATATATATATATATATATATATATATATATGCTCATGTATGTATATATATATATATATATATATATATATATATATATATATATATATATATATATACACACACATACATACACACACACTGCTTGATATCATTTATGTGGCCATATTCTCAATCGTGGCTGCTTTAATGATTGTTGATATTGCTTGCAGCCTTGCTGTCAGAAGTATCAATCAGCACTTGCATCCCATAGAAACAAATCACACCACTGACTGAAAGCATTGCACTTAGGCAGCTGCATTGTAAAAGATTATACAATATTCCCAGTAGAGCCTGACTGGAACATATTGTACTATTCCACTTCTGCCCCCTTACAGCTTCAGCTCAAACCAGCTGCTCTCTTTGCCCAGTCCTAGCTTTGGTCTTTCTTTTTTTTTGTGTAAAGGTATTACTGGACCATTTATTTATTTGTGTTTGTTTGTTTAATATTATTCTGTCACTTTTAGGCACTTATTTGGTTTTGTTTCATTTTGTTTTATTTCCTACCTAGTTAAATTTTTTTCATTTATTACATATTTTGTTTGATTTACTAATTCAATTACTGTTTTACTGAAAAGAGGAATTACTTGCATTATGGCCTTATTTTCCATTTAAACTACCTTAACCCATCACTAGTCTGTATTTGGAACTAGTTATTATTATATTTATGTGTATATATATATATATATGTGTGTGTGTGTGTGTGTGTGTGTGTGTGTATAAAACATAGATTCATGATTTTTGTCATCTTTGGACTAGGCCACATTCAGATGAAGGCATTAAATTGTTTCTTACTGGCAGGTGCAAAACTAATTCAAAAAGATTTCTTGAAGGACCAAATATACTTAAGGAGTTCCCTAAGGGTAATACCAAACAGATCAAGCCTAACAGTGTTGTTCATCATCACACTGATTTTATTCAGTTCATTACAAAGCAAGTATTTTTTTCTGACCTGCTATATACTAAAGATCTAATATTAATTTAAACCTGGTTAGGTGTTAACCCTGGTCCAGTTCTTTCACCCCTGGATCCCTCAGGGATCTCTGTTTCTATCATTTTAAACCCAGTTGAGCAAGGGGCAGGGTAGCCATTACTCAATGTACTGTTATTTCCTTTAATCATATTCAGATGGGGTCAGCTAACTCTGAGTATGCCACAGGACTGGGACCTTCCTTCGGTTGCTTTTTCATTTACTGTCCCTAGTAATATCAGACTTTTCTAGCTGGACTTCACTGATTTTCTTGTCTCCTCTATTTTGATTCACTCCCACTGGCTAGCTGTGGGTGAGTTTAATGTCAAGGTTGATGATGATTCTGCGGCTTTTGTTATGTAGTTTCTTTGTGTTATGAATGGTTTGGGCTTTAAGTAGGAAATTAACTCAGTTACCCATACTCATAGGCATACTATCGATCTTGTGTTTCAGCTCAGAATCCCTGTTTCTAACTTACTTGTTAAAGCTGTGACCTGGTCAGATCATTCAACTCTGCAAATTGTTGATAATCTACTATGTCCTCATCCTCCTGAAATGGGTCGTGTTATTTATAGGAATCTTCAAGGCAGTGTCCCCAGAGAGCTTTTCATCTGCTCTCTCATTACTCCCATTTACTTTTTATAAGGAACTTAACAATCTTATTCATTTTTATAACAGTGTGCTAAGACAGGACTTGGAACAGGTGGCTCCTGGTAAATTCATCCAGTACAGCTAGTTCTGTGAGAACCATGGCTTGATTCATCCCATAACATACTTAGGATTGCTGAATGTAGGCTGGAACAGAGGTGGCAGCATATGGGTCTGCTTGAGGAAAAGCTAGCTTTTGACAATCCATCACTTGGAGCTCAATCTCAATCACTTCTGAGGTGACTAACAGTCCAGTGGTCTTATTTCAAGCTGTCAGATAATCCTCTGTGTCTTGACACTTGACAGGGTTTGTCAACTGTTGAATTCAAACTGGTTGCATATTATTTTGCTGCGAAGACTGCCATCATCAGATCCTCACTCCTCCCTCCCATCTCAGTTTATCTTGCAGTTGTTCTTTGAGACTTGGTCCTTCAGTCTTACTGGGATGAATTCACCATTTCTGATAATGATGACCTGTATGTTATCATCTCCAGTATGTAAATTACCACCTGTTCTTTGGACCCATGTTTTACTAGGCTTGTGGTGGCATCCTGGGAGGCCATTGGTCTAATGTTGTAAGAGATCTTCACCACCTCTCAAGTATGGGAGATTTCCTTTGTATTTATGCAAGTCTTGTTTCCTCACTCCTTAAAAAGACTGGCTTGAACTCGGATGATCTTAAGAATTATTGACCTATCCTGAACCTTCCCTTTCTTGGTGAGGGTCTTTAGAAAGTGGTTTACCTTTATATTTGAGCAGCTGGAGGCATCTTTCACCTGTTCTAGTCAGGATTTAGAGTAAGACACAGACAGCTCCCATCAGAGTTTTTAATGACTTCTAGTATTATTATTCAGTCCTGGTTCTTCCTGATCTCTTGTTAGCATCTGACTTGACAGACAATACTATTCTGTTGTACATTGGAGCATTACTTTGGTATCTCTGGTGTTGTCCTTGATTGGCTTGCCTTTTATCTTTCTGGATGCATACAGAGGGCAGTCAGGGGGTTAAACTCTTCCTCCTCCTTCCACTCCCTTGTGTTTGGGCCTCCTCAGGGTTCCATTCTTGGACCTTTGCTGTTTACCATTTATTTATTGCCACTAGGTAATGTAATTCATTTGAGAACTCTACAATATGATTGACATGCTGAGGACATACAGCTTTACCTCTCATTCCCTCAGGATTCTGTGACTGGCCATAATAATGTAACAAGTGACCTGGAACTTAAACTAATGGGTTTAAACTCAATAGCTCTAAGACTGCCATCTTGATGGTCCAACAACAAATGAAAGCACAAAACCAGACTCCTGTAGTATGAATCGATAAAACGAGTTTTTAATAAAAAAAAACACAATTTCATAAGCACTTTCATCTCTCGAGGAGAAGTCTCCTTGGGAGGTGAAAGCACTTATGAAATTGTGTGTTTTTTATTAAAAACAAATTTTATCGATTCATACTACAGGAGTCCGGTTTTGTGCTTTCATTTGTTGTTGGCATCTTGATGGTCCATGCAACACTTGGAGAGTATTCTTTTCCTGTTCTGTCTCCTGATATCTCTTAACAGAAAGACAAGCCTTTATATTTGTGTCAAGGCTTCATGATCTGGGTGTGACTTTTGATCACAGATTATATCACTCTTATGAAGCACTTTATTCCAACTAGTGACCTCCCTATGGTAGTGCAAGCTCTAGTTTCCTCCTGTCTCAAGTACTGCAATACAGTGTATCTTGGTCTTCCAGACTCAGAACTTTCCCATTTGCAGCTGGTGGAAAACTCTGCAACTCATTTTCTAACTATGGGTCTCAGTGTGCCATCATACTACCCCGGTCCTTCAGGCCTTGTACTGGCTACAAGTTAAGCAGCAGATTACTTACAAGATCTTTTTTGGCATATTTAGCTCTTTATGATAATGGTCCATCTTACTTAAATGATTTCCCACCTTTGTCATACACTTCTTTTAGCACAAAGGGCTGCACACTGGCTCCATCATACAAGCTAAAATAATCTGAATTTTGATCATTTAGTTACCAGGGACCTTTGTTGTAAAACCTGCTCTCTAGCCGGCTTCACGATTTTCCCACTTTAGCTGGTCTGACTGCCTTATAATTGACAAGTCTGTTTCTTACTATGATAGTGTAATTAGCAACTGGTATATTTAATGCATATTTAATTATTTACTTGTTTATGTTTTTTATTATTTTGTACAGTTACTGGGTTCAGACATTTAAATGAACTTGAATGTTATTTATTTGGTTAGTTTTCTAGTTAGCTAGTTATGCGAAACTTCAAGGAATGACAAACCACATATGACTGCATATACATAAGATGGACATAAAATAACTACAGGAGTCAGCATATACATTATTTTGCAGAAGTAAAGCATATATTGTAAATGTAGAAATAAACTCACAGCTGCAAAATATCTTGGTTTTGCATGCCTGTCCACTTTTGTGACATAATTCTCACAATGCTAAAAAAGTCATCGGAAGATTTGCAGAGGATGCTACATGATATGAAAACATTCAGCTGCTTGAACTCTGCAAATCCAGTTAAATATGACAGCTTTCTCTGCACTATGAATACGTAATAAAAGCTGCCTGCGATGCATTGTTATTGCACTGCCAAAGAGAAAGAAAGAGTAAACAATACTGCAGGATCTGTAAAACATGTCAGGAAATTAAATACAAAAATATTTTTTAAGTTAAATTTACTGTTAAAGAAAAAACGTATATGCATAATAATAATTACAACACTTTCCTGCCCATATGCAATTTCTTCCATCAGCTTACAACAGAATCTGAAAAAATACTTTGCAGCACATGATACGCAATACAAGCATGTGTGACATACAGGCCGTTTCTTGACAGCATCATGAGCTATGAACTATGGGAAATGTGAAGTATTGTTAAATTTTTCTGGAAGGTAATCAGTATTACTGTTAACTATTTCTGTAATGCACAGTGATTGATTGTCAATGCATACAATACCCACTACATTTTGCATTTGTTGCAGGTATACTTTGCTAACATATTTTATAACAGAGAAATCAAACAAAGCACTATTGCTAGATCATGACAGTCCCATCCACAAAAGGTTTATACACAGAAACAAGCATTCAGTTTTGAATAGTAAGCTGCAGTTTAACATCATTTTTTTCAGTGACATATTCCTCGGCTAATGAAAAGAAAATGTCACCAGGGAAGGGAAGGGATGGTCTGTCATTTTCTTACATTCATAAATACTAAATCTACAAATGGTAGGACATCTTGTCCAATAGACATTTACAATGTTATTACTAATAGTAAATGAAAGATGCTAAAGCCTACAGATGTGATTGACTCTGTATGTACCAAAGTGCAACAGACAAGTAAAACTGCTGTTCGCACAATGAAAAATATTATTTCTGCCTCCATGAACAGCTTAAACACACACATTTGAGAATGGCTAAATGTGCAGTGCACATTTCCTGTTCATATCCGTTTCATCAGACTTGTTTATCATCCAACATATAAACATGGGGAATGTAAATATAAAACATAAGGCTTACATTTCAGCAGCACTAGAGAGAAGGTTGCAGCTGACTCCATCTTAATTACTGGCTGCTATATAAAAAAATCTAGTGCCGTCATATTTAAACCAAATATTATTAAATCCTTTCCATTCGAAGCAGTAACTACCCTAGTTACAATAATATCTATGCTATGCAAATACCTGGTATGAAAATCATTTGCATTCATTACAAAGGTAAAAATGTAAGCACAACAGGTCACAAACGTGACAGCCAGCCCACACTAACATTCTACTCCTATTAATCCGGAGGTCATATGCATCCAGTCACTGCCAAAATTAATCTATATGGGTCTAAAATTCATACTGTTCAGCAAAAGCATAAGTTTTATCCACTCACCTTAATGAAAGTAGTAAAGACTGCCATTACTTGTAATAGGCAAACTTACATTTATATAAAAGTAATGAAACCATATTAAGTTCACGTTTATAAGCATTTCACATCACATATACTGTTCTGTACCATATAATCAAAGCAACATTACATAAATTGTTAATTCCTGCCTCATTCATCCAACAAAACATTTTCTGCATGTATGTTTCCCACAATTTCCATTTTACAGACTCTAATTTGACCTTTGAGAATGCCTTAACTAAAATGTGCTTTTCATCACAGCTTAACCTTTTTTTCAGTTAACTACCCAAGACCTAGGTGCTTACTGTTACACCTCAAAAGGGATTACATGTAGGTTGTTTTACAATACTTTTCTTTCCCATTAATGCTTACAGCTCAGCTACACAATGAGTATGTTATGGTATTCTAATTTCACCTTAATGTTCAATAAGAAAAGAAAAACAAACTGGTATTAAACTTATCACATGGTAATGTAATGTCATTAGGAATATATGTCACAGACTTTCATGTAAATTGTTAAATCACATATAATGTAGTACTAAATAGTTTGCAGGAAAGGTCCAAGGCCTTTTTTGCCTCATACCTTTTAACACTCTGACCCATTTAACTTATCTGTATCAGTACCGAAGCAAGCTATGCTTTCAATGTTCTTTACTTCTATTGGTAGAGAATTCCAGGTGATAACAATTCCCTCAGAAAACCAGTCTATAATTCTGTTCCTTTCCTGAAAAGTTCTTCACAACTTTGCATGATCTATGCTTTTATGTTTAACTCTCTCTTAAGTCTTTACATTCTCACAAGAATGGATACAAAATCTGAATTGTGTGGCCTTACGTATACATATATGTATAGTTCTATCACAATGGCACAGTGGATAGCATTGTTGCCTCATAATACATATACATATATATCACAGTGGTGCGGTAGATAGCATTGTTGTCCCATAGCAAGAGGTTCTGTGGTTCAATTCTTCACTAGAGTACTTTCTGTGTAGTGTCTGCAAGTGCTCCCTGTGTTCGCACAGGTTTTTTCCAGGTGATCCCGTTTTCTCATGCAGTAGGTGGATTGGATACTTTAAACTGGCCATAGGTGTGAATGTGTATGGAACTGAGTGATGTGAAATAACAACAGTGGCAGGGCTAGCCACCTGGTGGTGTAAAACCTAGCTGTAGATGATTGTCACTGTTGAAGGGACACCCTGACCCTATGTGCAAAAATGGGAAAAGGGTTTGATGATTGATGGAAATATATACACACACAAATGGGTCCCATTTGATTTATCGAATTTACATTTAAGTGAAAATGAAATAACCAAGATGACTTTAGCGAAACTTCAGTTCACTGAAATGTCAATTTGCAGAGTTTCCTTTAAGCAAAAGTGATCCTGGTAGTGCGAGATGCAGGACCACATGTGCACAGCAGTACTGTTTTGTATGGCGGATATGCCGGTAGGTGTAAGTTAAATTTTTAAGTGTAACAGCTTGTTTGACAGTAATTTTATAGTGCTCTTAGCTTGTATATGCAGATCTCACTAAAGTAATCATTGAGGATTCCACCTGTGTTGTCACTGTAGTGCGAGCTCGGAGTTGGTATATATAATTTGCAGGGGGTGCAGGGAGACTTGCCCCCCCCTGCAAAACCAGAGAATATGTGCTGTTATGTGTTTAATTTATATACAACTGTTTTTTCAGTGTGTTGTGGTTCGGTGAATTGAGGTTTCAGTATAGTTAGTTTTCGCTACAATAGTCTCAGTTGTTTGACTTTCATGTAAATGTAAATTCGATAAATCAAATGGGACCCATACAGATAAAGATATATGTGTGTGTGTGTATATATATATATATATATATATATATATATATATATATATATATATATATATGAATTAAAACCCTTGCCCAAAGGTTACTGAGAAAAGTTACATTTTAGAGGGGCTTTCTTCTCATGACATAATCTTCAGATCTTTAATTATCGCTGTAAAACTCCTTTGGTGTTTTTTTTATAATGTTTCTTGTTTTGGGGTTTAAGTGTATTGGAAACTAGATGCACATACCATACACAATTTTTGTCATTTTAGACTATAGAGGAACTTGCTCATATGAACGTTCCTTGTTCACTGACTTGAGACATTTTTTAACATAACTAATGATCTTACTATACAAACTGCGAAAAAAAACACACTTAACTGCAAAGATAAACAAAGGGTGGCTCCTGCCGCAATCCAGTCAGTATACTTCTGCTGCAATCCAGTCAGTGTACTTTGTAATGACCACAGGCCGTTGTTTACTAAAATTCCAACTGGTTTATTCAAAATAATCAAAATAAAATACTCTGTACTCTGTACAAACAATCAAATGGATAAAATTATACACACAGTCGAATTAGGCGCTTTTCTTCTCTATCAAATCACATGAGACTTCTTCAGATACATCGACTCTGACCCTCCCCTCATTTAAATGCCTCATTAATATGTCACATGGCTTGATCCTGTTTTTCCTACTATTTTTAAAAACATATGTATACACTTATGTAAACCCTTACAGTTTTTCACTACATATTATAATTCTTACTTTGTCAATCATTTGACCAAACTCTTTAGTTTACCTTACTTAATATTCTCCTATATACGCATTATAAAATTCAACTGCACCTATTTAAATTTTAAAAAAATTTAGATGCAATTATACAGCCAAACTGGAGGCTAAGCTCTCTCAACCCAAGATTGGATCAGACAGTCATCAGACAGAGAGTTGCATCTCTCGCATACCTTGAGACGTTGATCTGTTTTCTTATATAGGAATCTATAATAAAAATAATAAAAAGAATTTGAAACGTCTCATCTGTAACAAAGATGGATTTGAAAGAAACAGGTCCAATTCTAATAGAAAGGGCACTTTTAAGTGCCTGAGATGTAAAGCTTGCAACTCCATTGTTAGTTCTAATGTTTTTGTACATCCACATTCCAGGCAACAATACACCTTCAATGTTTATGCTGATTGTACTAGCTCCCATATTATATATTTAGCGACTTGCTGCCAATTTAATGCTTTTTATGTTGGCAAAACAGATCAACGTCTCAAGGAACACATCCTCTGACATTTGAGGGGCATTAAACAGAAAGATCCCAATAAAGCCCATATAGCAAAATATCCCTCTCAGTATTTTGTATTTAAAGCCATAGAGGCAGTTTGCCAGACTATTAGAGGAGGCAATGCTCATAATCGCACAGAGTTAAGAGAAACATCCTGGATAATTAACTTAAGAGCAAATAGGTTATTAGGTTTGAATACCATTGTGCCATTAAAACCTATACTCAGGAGCAGAAGGAATATGATTAGCAAATTTACATGAATGTTGTCTTATCCACATAATGTTTCTACATTTACAGCCATTAGTTTTCCGATACACAGTCCTACAATACAGAGATGCATTGCCCTTTTAATTACAACGAAGGAAACCATATCTTTGTCAGCTGACCTCTGTTTGGCTTGCTACAAGGGTGTGTCTTAGTACTAGATGATGAATGGTTGAGATGTTTTTTAAATACAAAGTCTAATGGTCCCTTTTTACGATCTGAAGGCGGCATATTTGCCGAAAGCGCCTATCGGAAGTTTGAAGACTGTTTGTTTTATGCTATATTCCTTTATTAAAAGTCTTGGTTTTATTATTAAAGTTTTATTGCAGTGGTGGACATCAGGAGTTTCTAGTGTTTGCTTTTTTCTCTTCCTCGTTGATGTTCTTTGCAGTGTAAGAAAGTTTTTACTTATTCCTTTAAATAATTAGTCCTTCCCTTTGTTCCTGAAACTAAAAGATCCTGTCTACATTGTTCAAGTGAGGAAATTCTAGTATTCTTTTTATCTTTCAGTGATCTTTCCCTAACAAGTACAAATGATATGAGACTTATTTTTCTCTTATTTTGCTTTTATACTAGAATTTCTCCTTAGAAACCTTCTTATCGGTTGCTGTTCTGTCATTATGTTCAATGAGTACAATTCATACGGTTAGGTTCTTGCAATTAAACTGTATGATTTCTTCAGCCTTCATTTGAGTAGCTGCTGAACCAGCCCAGTGTTCTTTGGCCATCCCTGAAAAGAGATAATCATTTTGTGGGTCTTTCACAGTTAACGTTATTAAATAAAATGAGTGAGTGTATGCTATAGGCATGCCTTCTGAACCTACCAAAAATATATTAATATGTTTTGATATAGTATGTGATATATGTGTGTGTGCGTGTATATATATATATATATATATATATATGTGTGTGTGTGTGTGTGTGTATATATGTATGTATGTATATGTGGATTCACTTCATAATCTCAAAATACTGAAATATCGAATTTCAGTATCTCGAGACCATGAAACCAAATCCACAAAACACTGAAACAAAACCGCGAAATTCAAAACACCGAACAAACCGCACGCACTACACCATGCATACACCACAACACCCACATCTCAACATAAACAAAAAAAAACTACACACATACACAACTCATACACACAAGCAGGGGGGCAAGCCCCCCCACACCCCCCCTACTTATATATACTAACTCCGAGATTGCACAAACAGGAAACAAAAGCAAACTCACACACGCACATTCTCCAGTCCCTCACACACACACATCAAACATATCAGCACACTCACATACACTAACTCGCACTTAAAACCTTTACAAAACACTCACTTACCTGACATAACACCTAGATCCACACACGGCACCGCGTACCATCACACAATCCCGGACGTGACGTAGTGTAACGTCATAACCGTGAATTTAAGATATTCGAATTCGCAATTATAAACTTTCGCTATTGTAAACATTCGGCTTTATAGTCTCGAAATACTGAAATTCGACATTTCAGTATTTTGAGATTATAAAGCGCTCCCGTATATGTGTGTTTGTGTATACATATATATATATATATATATATATATATATATATGTGTGTGTGTATATATATATATATATATATAGCTGTGTGTGTGTATATATATATATATATATATATATATATATATATATATAGCTGTGTGTGTGTGTATATATATATATATATATATATATATATATATATATATATATATATCTATAGCTGTGTGTGTGTGTGTATATATATATATATATATATATATATATGTATGTATGTGTGTGTGTGTGTGTGTGTGTGTATGGTTTCACTTCATAATCTCGAAATGCTGAAATACCGAATTTCAGCATTCTGAGAGCATGAAGCTGAACCATTCACAATACCGAATCCCTCAATCACGAGCATACATACACCATATACCACACATAACACACACCATTCCACCCACAGCACACAAACCAAACAACCGTACACTACATATAAGCATGCGCCCCCCACACCTATATATACCAACTCCAAGATCGCACATAACATAAAAAAAAAAAAAAAAACTCTCACCACGGCATTCTCCACTCGCTTGCACACAAATACACATGACACATACACAAACTCCAACACTCACACTCATACTTACACCTCCCTACCCTTAACCACACATACAGCATACAAAAACACACACAAACACTCACTTGCAATTTCAAGCACCATAACACTACACGCAACGTACCATATATGTATATGTTATTAAAAAAAATTGCACTTTATTCATCTGCTTTTACTGTATATGTGTTTCTTCCTACTTTATTGCATTTATTCTGCTGCATTTATTACTGCTTGTTAGTAGCCTGATTAAATAGTAACTGTTATTTTAAGTCTTTGGTTGAAGCACTTGGGCTTCAGACCAGTTGTTTTACATTAAGAAGGTGTGGTCTGCACTGTTGTGGGAGGAGAGGGTAGATTCTGCTCTTCTGAGCTGGGAGTTTCTGGTTAAAGGCTTATTGTGCCTGCTTATTTGAACTGTTTCTTTCTGAAATTGGTACGCCTTGTTTGCTATAGCATACACTAAATTCAGACCTGCTGAAGCTAGCTTTGTTTGCATAATTTGAGCACTACTCCACACCATCTTTTTTTGGAGAAGGTTCCCCTGCTCCCTAGTGGCAGGAGTGTGCAGTTAGAACATGTCTGATTGAAGACTGCTAGAACGGGGCTCAGTTTTGAGCTTTTTATTGGTTAATGTGTTTAAATCAGTTTGCTCATTTGCTACTGTTATATTTAAAATAAAAATACACTTTATGCATCGCTGCTTAGCTAGGGCTAAACTATTCCTAGTGCCATAAAGTCTGCTCTTCAAATCTTCCCTTAGAACTAGTCATTTTTTTAGTTTTAACACTCAAATCTGTTTCTTTGTGCTCAGCACTTGTTCAGAACTCATTGTAAGCACTAAATATGCTACAAATTACTACAGCACTCAACTTTCCTCACTTTTCTAGAGGTAAACAGTTTTTAGTACTTAATAAATAAGCACCTCTCCAAGCATGTCTAAGGGTCAGCTCCCAGTGTTTTCTCCTGTCTACCTGATGAATCTGGGGGCAATGCAGCAATTGCCTCATGTACACAGACAACCCTTCTCCTCCTACCACCCAACACTACAATCTGCGAGAGATGCACTCATATAGCTAAACTGGAAGCAAAGCTTTCTTCACCCAAGACTGGACTAGACAGTGAAGAGGAGACGGTAAACACTTGCACCACACCACACATCACATAGCCCTCAAAACCTATACCACCAAAACGCACACATAGCAAAACAAAACACACACCTACATTGTGGAGGCTCTCAATAAAAATCTGCTCAAGCAACAGAGACCTCCAAAGCAGAAACATATGCAACCTCCACCCCCCAACACAATCCAAATGACACATAGCCCACAAACTCAGTGTGCCACTCAACCACAGCCCATAAGGCATAAAAACATACCCAACACACCAGTTATAGGTGACTCTATGGTCAGGCACACTGATGTTCCACTCACAAGGCTAAACAAGGAGAAAGTTACTGTCAGCTGCATGTTGGATGCCAGGATCTGCCACATAATGCACACACTCAAGTCACTCCACAACAAGTACAAATATGACTCTGTCATTGTCCATGTTGGTGTCAATGACCTGAGATGTACATCCCTGGACTACATGAAGAGACATGGATGAGCTCTCCGATCTTGTAGCCCAAGCAGGTATCACCCTAGCCCCGAGTAGCATCCTGTCATCACCCAGAATGATACCACAGTACAAGGACAAAATGATGGGCTTCAACAATTGGCTAAGCTTCTGGTGACATTCTAGGGGGATCCAGTATCTGTCTGCCTGGAATGACATGATAGACCACGATGCTTTGCCAGAGATGGCCTGCACCTGTCACCTTTGGGATTCCGGATACTGGCTATGGCTCTTGCCACCCCTATAGTGCCTTTTTTAGGCAAGGTTCAAATGACAAATTCACCACCATAACAGATACAAGTAAACAAAATCTGAGGGTAATGCTACTCAACGCTAGAAGTCTAAATATCAAAATGCATTCACACGAGGCACTCCTTAAAATGGAGGACATCGACATCTGTGCAGTGACAGAGACCTGGATCAAGACTCCAGAGAGCACCCTTGCATTACCAGGCTATAATTCATACCACATCTTTCACAGCCACCTAACCTGGACTGAAACACTAAAGGTGGAGGCATGTCCATATTCATTAAGGATATCCACACCTCCAGGCTAGTTGCTCAGCATAATGCATCCAAGATTATCCGAGTGCAACTAACTCTGGGCAAGACCGCAATCCAAATTGTAACTTTCTACAGATCCCCCACCATGCCCCAGGATTCCCACTCCACATTTCTTGATACACTGGAAAATATTAGGGTATAACCCAACACCCTAATAATGGGTGATTTCAACTACCCCACCATTAACTGGGAAAACTACTCATGTACCAACTCTTTTGCTCAACGTTTTCTGGAATTCATAAATTCCAACGCCTTGAATCAACTTATCCACACCCCCACCAGGGGTAGAAATATCCTAGACCTGGTCATTACCAACATGGATGACTGGTGTTCCACACCAGAGGTCAATTCCTCATTGGACAGATCTGACCACAAGCTAATCAGCCTAGACATCCACATCCCGCCCCCAGCCCCTATTAGGGAAGCCACCATAAAAAGTGTTTCCAAAGCCAACTTCACGCTTCTTAACACAGATGTGTCAAACTTCACGACACCCATTCAAACAAGCAATAGAGGTATGACTGCTGAATCCTACACAAATGCACTTTATAAGCACTTATACGAGTTAATGGATCATGCTATCCCTAACAGAGCCAAGATGCTATCCCCCCACTCAAAAAAGGAAGCCAATCTGGTGGTCCCCTGCCATAAACAAACTCTACAATAGAAGAAAGAAACTGTTGCAAAAATGAGTAAAATCCTATGACTGGAAGAACTCCCTGGTCAGTCTCAGTAAGAAGCTGAGATCCCTCATAAAATCCTCCAAAGCTAGTTATGAAAACAAAATCGCCACTGATTCTAAAGACAACCACAAAGCATTCTATAGCTATGTCAACAATCTCAAAGGCAACACTCAGATCTGCTCTGATTTACAGCACAATGGCACTAAATATACAGAACCAACTGATAATGCCAACATCCTAGCAGATAGGTTCAGTGCTAACTTTACCCCCCTCTCATCCCCTAAAGGGCCCATCTCTATACCAGAAGAATGCAAAGTTCCTGTAATCATGGCTGCACAGGTAAAAACTACACTCTCCAAAGCCAAGAACACAGCATCCATGGGACCTGACAACATCTCAGACTGCATTCTACATGAACTATAGAATGAATTGGCACCTCACCTAAGCACCATGTTCAATCATAGCCTCACCTCAGGCTTTGTGCCCACTGAATGGTGCACAGCAATAGTTATCCCACTCTACAAAGGGGGAGCTACTGCCTCATTAGCTTAACAAGCCTGGTCTGCAAGGCCATGGCACGTATCATCATGGAACTTATAAACAAAGACATCGGTAATCTCCAAACTCTGGACCTCACCCAGTTCGGGTTTGTAAAAGGCAGATCATGTCTCCTAAACCTGATTTATTTCTTTGAAGCAGTCACCAAAGCCGTAGACGAGGCTAAGGTGGTTCACACAGCCTATCTAGTTCTCACCAAGGCTTTTGACACTATCCCCCACTCTGGAATTATAGATAAACTCACTAAACTAGGTATAAATCCCTATGTCACAAAAGATGGGTTGCCAACTGGCTCACTGACAGAACCCACACTGTGAAAGTAGCAGACTCCAAATCTGACTTCAGACCAGTGACAAGTGGAGTACCACAGGGTTCAGTCCTGGGTCCTCTCCTGTTTGGTATCTACTTTTCTGAAGTACAGGCTAACACAGAAGGTCTTTGGCTAACAAAGTTCGCAGATGACTGCAAACTAGGAGCCATAATTGAAACTCCTAATGATGTGGACATCCTACAAAAGGGCCTCACTGAGACAGTTGCCTGGTGTCAATGCCATGGCCTCAAACTCAATGCCAAAATGTGCATTGTCATCCCCTTAGGTAAAAACTTTGTACCCATAAGCTACCACATAGGTGGTAGTCTACTTAACACCGAAAGTGTGATAAGAGACCTTGAGACACAGGTGGACAGTAGTCTCTCCTTTGATAATCACATCACCACAGTAGTCAGGAAGTCCTTCTACGTGGCACACCATCACAAATGTTTTTTCATCCAGGAAAAAAGAGGTCATTGTTCCCCTCTACTCGTCATGCATTAGACCCATTATAGAGTACAATGCCCCTTTTGGTATGTACCTCACAAGACATCTACAACAACTGGAAAGGCTGCAGAAATACCTCACAAAGAAGATTACTGGCCTCAAACAGATGCCCTACACAGACAGTCTCAAAAAACTCCAGCTTTACTCCATCGCATATCGCCTACTCAGAGGCAGTCTCTGCCTAACATACAAAGCTATGTCAAACCCAGAGCTGTTGGACATGCTCCACTTAAAGAAATCCCAATCCCTCCGAGCTACAAACTCTAGGGACCTAAACCTTGTCACCACAATAAACAGAACATGCTGGAGGGATAGATTCCTGTCCCAGAGACTTTCCATACTCTGGAACAAACTACCTATCTATATCAACCAAAGCTCCTCATTAGCACTCTAAGAAAAATCTTGATGATTGGATGGGAATTAGGAAATTCACCCCGGGGATCACCTCTGTGGCTCTGCTCGACAGGGACACAGGAAAATAATTTTCTTGGGTGGCGAATGCCAGGGTACCATTTTGGCTAGGCTTGTATAGGCCCTAGGGACGATAACCTAGTACCCGTATTAGGCTATCCAAAAAGCACATTTGGCCAACCGGCATTTGCAACTATAAAGCATTTTAACAAAGTCTATAACTTAATAAAAATGAAAGTATGATAAATATGACACGGCTTTGTTATTTAAATTCTAGTACATTTTAATGGACAAAGGAGATAATTAAGAAAAATGTCAAGGCAGTACAAAATGTCAAAGCTTCTAAAGCTACTGGTTGTTAAGAGGTGTACTTTGCTTCAGTCAACCATTTGTGTGGCATTTCAAGGTGTGTATATTTGTAGCTTTTGAATGGGTCTGTGTTGGTACATTTGTCAAACGGCTGTTCATCAACAATGTACCATTGATCATGCATTTCAATAAACAGCATATCCACTAAAATTCTCTCATTGAACAGTTATAGTCAGCCAACACACACAAAACACCACCAGGTACATATTGGAGGGCACCTCATGTGGGGGCTGTGACCCCCACACCCCCTAATTATTAATACCAACTCCAAGATCGTACTACAGTGGGGAAAGGGCAAATATCATAATTTGCCCATAGAAACAAAACAGCACGTAGTTCTTACCGACATTGTATTATGGTAGGAGATAAGGAAATTTGCCCTTTCCTCACTGTAATGCATTCTCGGAGTTGGTATATATAATTAGCAGGGGCAGCCCTCCAATACATACCTGGTGGTGTTGTGTGTATGGGTCAATAAGACTGTTCAATGAGATAATTTTCATGGATATGCCTGTTTGTTGAAATGTCTGTTCGATGGTACATTGTCGATGAATAGCTGGTCGACAAATGTACCATTTGATCAGTAAACATAGACCCCTTTTGAATATGTTAGCTGATTTGTGATGCAGTTCTGTGATTACAGTTGTATAGGTAGTTGCCCAAAATCTACCGCACAATAACAAGCTTGGAGTATATGGAGTGTGCTAATTAATGACCGAAACTGAAAAAGTACAAGCTTATTGTGCACCTTTTTGATGACAATAAGGTGCATAACAAGTTCTACTATGCACTGCTTTCAGAGCTGTTCTTCTCATGCTAGAATCCACACAGTGGCCACCACACAACATGAGACATTGAGCAGCTTTGAAAGCTGCAAAACACTTCTTTCTGCCACACAAAAAGGCAGACCGAAGTATTCAACAACTTGTAAACCTACTGGGTCATCAGAGGTACATTTAACTTCTGGACTAAGTGCTTAAGGCTTTCAAACTATAAAACTCTTTCCACTCCATCACAGGATCATAGGAGACTAATAGGCTATTGACCTGGAGGTAATTTCAAGCCTAGCTGTTTCATCCCAATGTAATGTAATATCATAGAGGTTCTAGTCATGACTGCCCATTTCCAGGAGGGTTGTGGGCACTGTCCCTGGTAAGAATTTATGGCGTCCCACCCACTCGTCCAGGTTCCTCTTGAACAGCGTCATAGAGGTGCTGTGTTTCACATGAATTGGTAGCCTGTTCCAAAGATGCGGCAGTCACTGGGAGACAAATCTGTCTGTCCAGCATTTCCTATTTAAGTTGCAGGCCATATTTAGGTCCCTGGAATGGGTAGTTGTAGTCCCGTTTGATTTACGGATATGCAGCAAGTTCATTAGGTTGGGGTCTGAGATTGCTCTGTAAGTCAGGCATAAGTCCTCCCCTAAGAAGTCTATATGATACAGAGTATAGTGACAGGGACTTTAGTCAGTCTGTGTAAGGCATATGCTGGAGTCCCTTGATCTTCTTTGTTAGAAACCTTTGAGGTCAGTCTAATTGCTGTAGATGCTTTGTATGGTACATGCCAAATGGGGTGTTATACTCAATTATGGGTTGGATTAGTGCCAAGTATAGAGGGGTTAGAGCCTCCTTTGCCTTGAGGTGATGCCTTTACTAATCAAGTGTGCTACATCAAAAGCCTTCCTTCTACAGTAGACACATGGTGGTCGAAGTTAAGGTCGCAGTCAACTTGTGATCCCAGATCCTTTACCATTTCATGGGTACTTAGGGGTATTGTTGTTTATTTGATAGTGCGAAGGAATATTGTTTGTGCAGAAAGGAATTTCTTTGCATTCAGTTTGAGACCGTGACTAAGACATCAGTCACTGGTCTCTGTAAGACCTTCCTGAAGTATACTTATGTTATTTGGGGATTCAGTAATTGCACTTCTGAAAAGTATATACCATACAGCATGGGGAACAGCATTGACCCCTGTGGCACCTCACTGTTGACAGGTCTGCTGGTTGATGTGGAGTTACCCACTTTGATACTGTGTGTCTGGTTTATGTGCCAGTTGGCAATCCATCTTACAGCAAAGGGGTTTGCATTCAGTTTGCTAAATTTATTGCTAATGCCCGAGTGTAGAATTGTGTCAAAAGTCTTTCCAAGTCGAGGTATGCTGTGTGCACAGATTTGCCCTAGTCAATGGCCTTGGTCACATTTTCAAGAAATTCACCAGATTTAACAGGCAGGATCTCCCCTTGACAAAGCCAAATGGGGTAGGATCCAGAATTTGGAGGTTGCCTATGTCTTTACTTATGAGGTCCATAATGATACGTTGCATGGCCTTACAGATGAGGCTGATCAGGCCCATGGGTCTGCAGTTGTGGAAAGGAATAACTGTTGCTGTTTTCCATTTCACAGGAACAAAGCCTGTGATTAGGCCATGATTGGAAAGGGTACTTAATGGTGATGTTAGTTCATGGTTTAGCCTGTTTAGAAGGCAGCCTTTTTCTTGTACATCAAAGCAGGTGAAGCTCCACATACTACACAAAATTTTGAACGGACCTGTGCAGTCATAACTAAGTAGTTACATGTTCTTGCTATGAATGTTTTAAACATAAAAGAGCTTAGTTATGTCAGAAGCCTCAGTCATAGTCCTCTGTGTTATACTGAGGTTCTTGCACATTAACTTCGATGTAACAAATATATTGTATTCCAGAGTTTGGAGAATAGTCAGCGCATTGCATGTATAATAATGTTATTAGAAACTGATCACAGTAAATCTTGTTACATTACTTCCAAGATAAAGTTATTATAAATTTGTCACAGGAATTCTTGTCTCATTACTCTCCAGTAATAAATGGATTAGGCTAATTATGAAAGTGTATATCAGGTCAAAAAAGGAACATCCATACAGTATCCATACAAGCTAAAGTTTCTCACTGAGTGTAGTGTATTGGATACCAATTAATTTCAAATAGCTAACTGATGCAGTTTATACAGGCATGGTTGTGAAGAGGAAGAGGAGCACATCTGGCTATGTATGTAGTGGAATTGTCCTCATATTTACACATGGTGGCATAAAACAGAAAAAAATATATATTCATTATTTTTAGATTGTGTTCCAGAACTTCATCCCGAAATATGATTACTTGGTCATACCATTCAAATTTCCCAATCTAAATATAAAACATTTGTATGTACTGCTTTAAAGAGATCACTTATTCCACAGTGGAATCAAATAGTTCTACTTCTATGAATGAGAGATAATTGAAATTCTTAAAAGTCTGAAATCAGAAGTACAGGAACATGGTGGCGAACTGATATTATGAATAATAATTACTTGGCATTCATCTTTTTTCAAGTTTTATAATACCTCGTGTTATAAAAATAACATCTCTGAACACTTAGTTCTCACACTGAGGAGATGCCCTTCTTTCTGCAAATAATTTCCATTTGTCTTCTGTCCAGTTCTTTAACTAAGGGAAGGCAGGAATTGAGTGATTTATGTAATGACAGATTGAAATACAGTTGCTGCAAAGAAAGAACACGTGTAATATATAATGTGTGTAAATGGGGAAAAAATGTTAACATGATTTGTATTCTTTTCTGTTAATATACGTGTGCCTATGTCTTAAGTGATGATTTAATGTGTTGAAAACATTACATCCTGTAGAAAAAATGTCCATTTCTAATTTTACCTCATCAGTTTGAAATTTTCCAGTCTTGTCACCTAAATCGTCGTTCTGCTGATATTCATTTCGTCAGAGAACTAGCCATTTGTCTGCGTTCTTCACTTTAGAAAGGCTCTTGAATGATCATGACTTCCCCTTCATTCATTTTTCCTTGCCTTTAGACTTCCCCAACAGACACTGTTCCTGTTTCACCTTCCTCACCTTTTCCTAGAGTCATTCTGTACTTCAGCAGTGCGTAACATATGTTAGTGAGGAGACACAGCTGTACTTATTGACTCCTACAGCACCTTATCACATTTTTATTTATTAAGATCAATTCAGTCTCTTTTCTTTGTCGCTTTTCTGTTCTCTCTCCTCTGTTCCTTCATGATCTTTGTCTTCTTTTTCTCCTTTGGTATTTGTTTCCCCGGGTTTACCTTCTTCCAGCTCTTCCATACTCTGTGTTTACTCTGCACAAGCCTGATAGTAATGCTGTGAAGTACAATCCATTTCATGCTTTCTGCACTAAAGTTCATGTCCTGTTTCCTGCTTACTGCACATGTTCATAATTTCCATGATGTTTCATAATTTGTAGTAAATTTGTCGTATATCTTTCTTAGTTGCCCTATAGACGCATATCTTTTTGTAGCTTATTCGTAATATGTCAGTTATCAAATTATTTCTTTTAACAAAATGCACATTCCTTCTTAGTTTTGGGCTATAGGATTCATAAACATTGTGTGCAGTTCTAATTGCTTTATTTTACTTGATTGTTTAATTGAATCATTTTTATTAGAGATTTTTTTAATGCAGTGATGTATTTGTTTGCTGGTGTTATGCTTTTGACTCTTGAAAGGCCTTTTTGGCCGAGGAGCTGGAGCTTGTATTGGTTTTTGTACATTTTATATTACAGTTTGTTTCTCTTCTACTGGCCTTGGTCATTGCTTAAAATCCTTCTGGCTGTGTCATTTTGTGATTGTGTGCAGTTCTGCACACCATTGTTTATATTCACTGCAAACAATGGCAAGATTTATAAATGAGAATCCTCATAATATCAGATCCTGCACACACAGCCATCTTCTGCATCTACAGTTTACCATGTGCATGTCAGTGGTAAGGATACTCAGCTGTGCTCAACTCCAACCACACCTGTTGACAGTTTTGAGGAAGGTAAACTAATTGTAGGTGTATTTACAGAATTATTAGATTAATGGAGATGCTTCCAATAAGTGATTTTCTCGGAATATTATAAGGAAAAGCATCTTTTAATGTTTTTTTTTCATGCGAGTTGCAGGTGTAATGATGTGAAATATTTTTTTTTATCTCTGCTATGATTTATGTCCTTTTTTCCAGAATAGTTTGCATAGTGTTTGTGGCTAAATAAAAGTGAAACAAAGTTTAACTGTCTGAATGAGAAACATGTTGGCTGGAATTCGGAAAGGTTTCCATAAGAGGCAATTCATTTTTTTTACTGCTGGCAGTAATCATTTCCAGTTCAGAGACAGCCCTCCCATAGCGTTGCATCACAAACAGGTAGTTTATCTCTGTGGCCTACCACAAATGCCAATTCAGCATTCTAGGGGATGGTCTCTGTTAATTAATGAACACAGCCAAACTTCAGGTTCATCCATTAATTTCAATTGCTAAGATCACGACGTTAGAGCTGAGGGTTAAGGTGTTTAGATGAGAGGTAGTTGTAGGGTATGTATGTTTGTGCATATGTGAGTGTATGCAGAGGAATGTATGGTTTCAAGTGAGAGAGAGAGTGTGTGTGTGTGTGTGTGTGTGTGTGTGTGTGTGTGTGTGTGTGTGTGTGTGTGTGTGTGTGTGAGAGGGAGTGTTGCAGTAAGAGGATTAGTTAGGGGAAGTAGGGTGTAGGTGTGTGTATACATATATATATATATATATATATATATATATATATATATATATATATATATATACACACACACACACACACACACACACACACACACACACACACACACACATATACATACATACACACACACCTCATATCTCAACTCCTTAGACTGAGTCCTGCAAAATGGGACACTAGACATCAGGGATACTTAAAATGTTAACAGAACAACACTTTGGCAACACTAAAGTTGTGTGGATGGGGGGAACACTGGACACCGGGGATATTTGAAATGTTAATAGCACAATACTTTGGCAACACTAAAGTTGTATGGGTGGGAGGAACACTAGACACCGGGGATACTTAAAATGTTAATAGAACAACACTTTGACAGCAGAAGAGATATAAGGGCAGGGGGAGGGAACTGCAGAAATCAAGGCTGTACATGATTATACTTAGTCAAAATGTAAACAGGGAAAAAGCTTTGAACCCTGTACCCTTGGTACACAAAAAACTGCTGATTTTTAGTCTTCTGCTGTACCATTAAAAAACAGATAAAACCATTATATTGTAATGTATAAGAGGCAAAATTAGGAGTGTTCTGTAAAATCAGGGAGAGTTGAGAGGGATTGAGTGTGTCTGGGTGGAGGAGCCACCAAACCTGAAAACAACTGAAGAATTTGGGAAAAAGCCAAGACGAACACTAGGTGATACCAGGTAAAAGTTTTAAATCAGTACTTCCAGTCATCACTATGCACCTTCTGGACCATAGGAATAAGAATAAAACTCCAATATTGACAGCATTGACTGATTGTAAGGATTTGTGATTTATGAGGGCACAGACAAAACCATTCTGACAACTCTTCGCCAGGTAATAGGTGTGTTAGTGTGTGTGGGAGGTGGCAGAGTGAATGGGGTGCCTGTACCAACCAGATACATGGGTTGCCCAAGATGCTTACTGAAGGAAAGTGCTGATTTCCACTAGTGGTGATTACTGTTTATTCAGAAACATTCAAATTAGTTGATAAGTCGTTTATTATTGTGGCTAACATGTCTCTGAAATCCATTTCCATGTGTGCAGAAAAAGCCCCTTTTTAATACAGCTCTTACTGCATATGTTGAATTTATTTCTGAATCTCAGTTATTGTCATGTGTTTGCATTAGACAGCTTGTTATTTAGTTTTAATGACACATTATTTTGTTCTGACAAATTTGTTATATATAAAATTCAAGCACATGTCAAATAATTAAATGGAGAATACAAAAGTAAAGAGTGAAAAAAAAGAATTACAAACAAATGAACTAGTATAATATAATTGTAGGTAGTCCTCTGTATATGCACACATGGATTCAAAATGACAATTCCATGAATTTCTATATAATTTTATTACAGGTGCAGTGCGTAAACAAGCACACAAACATTTTATTTATCGTCACCATGTTAAACCAGAGTTACAGCAGTGAGTATAGTGTCAATTATGTGGTTATTACTGCTGCTGAATACTCAAACTAATATAGTAAACCAAGTGCCATGCCGCTGCACCTGTAACTGTGACACATGGATAGCATAATTTTAGAAATAGCAGGAATACATTTTGCTGTGTCAGCAAAGGAATAAGGTAACATATGACTCGGAGATATACTTTGGGTATTACCATCATATTTGTTATACTGGTGAAATATTAAACCATAGTTTTTAATTCTTCTGTAATTCATAACTTTTTAATGTGACCAGTTACACTTCATAGGTGTATGTTGGAATATACCACACATAGTGTTACTTATGAACTACAATAACTATTGACAGCTATTGCGTCACATCAGTAAGGCGGTATACCATTACCTTTCCCTGCATGACAGTCATGTTGTTGCACCTTTCAGCTTTTCCCGGTTAGGGGTCGCCACAGTGGAACTCCAGTCAGCATGTAAAAATCTACTGCCAATCATTAGCGGAGTTGCCAGCCCTGACGCACAACCTTCAATGAAGGTACGCCCATTCATGCATGTCTCCACACAGAAGATGCTTTAGCTGAGAATCGAACAGGACAACATCTTACTGTGAGGCGACAATGCTACCGCAGCACCACCACTGCAGTCTGCATGACAGTCATGTATGTGAAGTAATTAGTACACTATGGTAAAGAAGGCATTGGTTGCTCATCTCTATCTCATTGGTAGCATTTCTCTTGTGTTAGTGTGTTGGGAAAGCCTAGGGTGTGGTTGGATCACTGTATTTGAATGGGCAGCATGAAGTTTGATGGAGGCTTCAGTGTTAAACCACTAGAACATACTGTTATATGCATTAATGCCTTGAATTATGCTGCTGGTGAAGTTGCAATATTCAGATGAACACATTTGAATAATGTCAGTTGTAAGTTCTTTTGTGCTAGCTTGCAGCTGTTTCCCCCTAAATTACACATTTTTGAATTGAGGAAGATGGTGAAATGATTTGTTTGCATACCTGATCTCTGTCAGATACACAGTAGTAAATGTAAACATTCCCTATATTTACAATTCTTTTATGCTTTGCATAAGCGTATATGTAGTTTGTACCACATACCAGTCCTGTAAAGAATATCACTAAACTGTATAGTCTGTACTCTCATTATTTTTTCAACTTTTCCATTTCGTTCAGTGTCGTCAGTCTCAAAACACATACCACAGAATATTTCTTTGCAGAAATGATTGAAAGCTCTTGTGTTTCTTGCATTTATTTCTAAAAGCCTCATTGACCTTTTACAAACACAGTACCTGTTTGTTGGAGTTGCACTCTGTCCATTAGGTGCATACCTCTCAACTGTCCCGAATTACTTGGTTTAAACAGAGTTCTGGGGTCCAAATAATGGGGTGCCACGATTTCTGAGTGGCACCCCTTCGTTTATGACTTTTTCCCAGCTTTTATTTACATATTTTTTTCGCTATTTGAGCTTACGTCATCATGTGTGCAATGACGTCAGCTCCATCAGCCTGCCAGAATTGAGCTCAAGGGCTTCCAGGAAGAACTAGGGCTTCCAGCAGTTGAAGTGAATCTGCGAGTGGGTACCAGGAAGAACTTGAGTGGTGATACACCAATGCACCATTTATTTATTTGCTGGCTTGATCTGCAAGCGGGAACTGGCTGTTGAATTAGAGGACTTCATTTATTTATTTGCTGACTTGATCTGAGAGCGGGAACCGGGAAGAGAGCGGGACTACTTTATTTATTTGCCGGAAACTTGTGTGAGTGAAAGAGAAGGACTGCATTTATTTGCTGCATCTGGGGCCTCGCTGGACCTTGCTGGAAACATTGCATGTAAACAAACAACAGCTTTCAGGTATTTGTGTGAACGAACTGCAGAGCTTTCAGGTACTTGTGTGTGAACGAACTGCAGAGCTTTCAGGTATTTGTGTGTGAACGAACTGCAGAGCTTTCAGGTATTTGTGTGTGAACGAACTGCAGAGCTTTCAGGTGTGTGTGTGTGTGTGTGTGTGTGTGTGTGTGTGTGTGTAAATGCCCAGGGAAATACACCTGGCCTGGTGGGTAGAAGTCTAAAGTCCCTAGCCACCACCATCTGTGAATTTATGCCTTATATTTTTGTTCTGTTCCTCATTAGATCTGTACTTTTCAGGATTTTTGTGGCAGATCACTGAAGGACTGACTTCACTAAATAGTTACAGGCATTTGAATTTCAGACTTCTCTTCAGAAAATAAATGGTAACACAAAATCTTTTAATCTAGCAATTTTCTAAGTTTATAAGATCAGTATTTGAAATTTGTCCCTATTTTGGAGCTGTATTCCCCCATTATTGGCTTTGTCCAGGTTTTTTGTGCTAAGAGGTTGAGAGCTATGGTGAAAAGTGAGAAAAAGTCACTAAATGATAGCCAGTTAAGTTTCAGTCTTCCTATCCTTCAGGAAACTGCTGATTTGGCATAGTGGTATGTTGCTTTGACTGTAGTGCACAGGGTCTTGGGTTCAAGTCATAGCAGTGAAATGCATGGTGGTAACATAACATTTTATTCTAGCAACTTTCCAGAATTATACAAGTAATGTTTAAAATGTGTCCCTGGTTTTTGGCCTTTTGACCCCCCCCCAAAAAAAAAAAAACTGAAATTGAAAATAAGTGTGAGAAGCTGTGCAAGATGCCCAAGGCTTACACTGTCATTCTATTTTTATAGTGTGTGTGTGTGTGTGTGTGTGTGTGTGTGTGTGTGTGTGTGTGTGTAAGTAGACTTTTATGATGGAAATGTTCTTAATTGGGCCGTTTTGTCATTACTGATTTGTGCATTTTGTTTCATTGCCTACCGGAAAAATGTTCAAACAATAAATTTAAAATGCGCTCCAAGTTTAACAAGTGTGCTATATTATAGTGTGCTATATTATACAAGGAATGTATTATAAAGTCAGGAAGGTGCATCAAAGAACACATGTATGTTTCTTGTTTTGTGTGCAAGGGGCCTGTGATTTGAAAACAGCCCAAAGGTAATCTTTATCCACCAATGGCCAGACGCATTTTCTTTGGATGTGGTGTGGGTTTCAATGCTGTTTCAATGAATGTGAATTTCAAGGGCAGAGAAGTTTTAATGCCAATTCTGTTTTCATTGTGAGACAGTATTGCTTTGTTTAGCAGATGTCTATTAGTTTTTGTGCATTGTGGTATAAAATGTAAAAATAAAATCCAAATAATCATTGTAGAAGTAAAGCAGTATGCACACATTAGTGTTTATGGTAAATGGGGCAAAAAAGCCAGGTAATGGGACATTGGATGGCTGCAGGGGAATTCTGGTGCCATATTTTGATTGTCTGTTCTTCAGTTTGTGTTTGAACTTTGGTATCCCACAATTCCATTAGAGTGGGTGAGGTTACATAATTATGTATGTAAATTTTATGTTAATCAGCTTACAGATTTGTACCTATTTTTCATGGGCCTTGTCCAGATTTTTGATGTTTCCAAGTTGAGAGGTATGATTAGGTGAGCTACTTAAAAGTGACCTATGGTCAAGTTCCTTTCCTCACACCCATCTCTCACAATTTTTACAAAAGTTTGACTGCTTTTTTCTTCACTCACAGTATTCACTTCATGCAATTTTCAGCCTTTTCGGACTGAACAGTCCATTTTTTTTTAATATTGTCATTAAGTTATACAGGTAGAAAATGCATCCCTGATTTCTAGGATACAGTGGTGTTTACAGTAATTCAGATTATCTATCCAATTTATGTATTCAGCTGGTTCCTCTACTATTTTCTCCTTGAAATGATACCAAACTACTTACTTACTCTACCTCAGCTTACAAATTTTAACTTTGGTGAGGTTGTTTTGTGTTGTCTGATAGGGCGTCAGTTTCCACAGAGATTCCCTTTTCCCACCTTCTGCATACTTTCCTGATTATTAATGGCCAACATTCCCTCCCAGCACTAGTGATTTTTGCAGTGCTTTCTCTTGTTCTAGAATTTCCTTAGTGTCTTGACGTAATTTCTCAAATATGCATAAATAATTCCTTAGGACTTTATTGCAAAAGGGAGATAATCTGAATTGGTCTGTCCAGTCAAAAAATTAAACAAAAAAAAATTCCTTCAGTGTAGCACTTTTGTTTTCAAAATTCATACTGCAGATACTGGGTGAATAAATAGGTGCAACTAAGGAAATCATTTTTTGAGCAGTGATGCAGCATCTGAATTGCCTAGACATAGTAAGGCCTTGTAAAGTTTAATTCTGGTGGCTGCCAAAAAAGCAATCACTAGAAAGTGGAAATCAGAGTCTAAAACAACTGTATTTGAAGTAGTGAATTTTGTAATAGAGATAAAAGAATTGGAAGTGGAATCTTTAGAAAAGGGTAGGAGCAAATTACATGACCTGAAATGCATCTCACTGGACTATATGAAGAGAGACATGGTTGAGCTCTCTGAGTATGTGTCCTGGGCAGGTATGTCCCTAGCCTTGAGCAGAATTTACATTCACCTAGAATGATGCCGGAATATAAACAAAACATGATTGATTTCAATAACTGGCTTAGTTTTTGATGTTATTCAAAAGGGATCCAGTTCCTTTCAGCCTGGGAAGCTATGGTCAACAAACCTCGCTGTTTTGCCAGAGACAGTTTGCACCCAGCACCTCTAGGCTTTCAGCTGCTGGCAAAGGCTCTTGCATCCCCCACAGACACTTTTTTAGGCAAGGTCTTGAAAACATCATCACCAAATTGAAATTAGCCAACCAGGGTCATGCTGCAAAAAACACTAGGAGCTTAAACCAAAAACCGCACTCCCTGGAAACACGTCTATCACTAGATGATGTAGAGGTCTGTGTAGTCACAGAAACCTGGTTCAAGGCCTCAGAGTACCCAGGGCTTGCAAGGCTACAATGCCTTGCACACCTTTAGACTGCAAAATGAACGTGTGAAAACCAAAGGAGGTGGTGTTTCTATCTGTATTACAGATAAATTCACCTCCCGTCTAGTTAGACTGGACAACTCCATGGAGTTACTCTAAGTCAAGGTTAAGGTGGGTAAATCTCTCATTCAAGTCATAACCAGTTATAGCTCCTCCTCCATATGTCACGACGCCAGTGAAGCCTACCTGACCAAATTGGAGGCAATCCTAATTTTATCAAACACTCTGGTTATAGGGGATTTCAGTTATCCCACCATCAAATGGGAAACGTATGCTAGCCCCAACTCATTATTACAAAAGTTCCTTGACTTTGTTAATTCAAATGCCCTGGAAGAAATTGTTCATACCCTCAACAAGAGGATCAAACATTCTAGATCTGGTCCTCACTAACATGTCAAACAGATGCACTGACAGTTGACATTTATTAGTTAAATCTGACCACAAAGCAGTAACCTACAAGCTGGCACTAACACCAGAACTCTCAAATGGTGAAATCAGACTAAAAAACAAAGGCAAACTATATCCTCCAGGGCAAAAGTATAAATGCATTCCAAGCCCCACCCCAAGCTGGAAGTGGTAACTACGCCATATCTTACACTAAAGCCCTGTACAATCATTTGCATAAGTGTATAAACTTGGCTGTACCAGAAAGAATCAAAGCTAGCACCCCAAGTGGAAACACACTGCCATGGTGGGCATCCAGCATCAACAAACGTTACAATAAATGCAAAATGTTGCTGTCCAAAACAAAGGCAAGACCCCAGCGATGGAAAAGCATCCTCCTCAGCCTCAACAGGCAAATAAAGCAACTTATAAAAAAACACCATACAAGTGTTAAAACACACCAGACTACAAAGCCAGTGAAAAAGATGCCACTATTAATAGTTTATTTACACTGAATAACACTCTGGCACCTCGGCACAGCCTTCCTTGAGTTACAGAATATGCCACACCATGCATCCTTATATATACACACACATGTATTCACTTAAATACAACACATGTATTCACTTAAATACAATTAATCAATCACCTAATTACAATCAATCACCTAATTAATCAGCCAATTAAAATAATCATATATAGATTTTAAACAAACACTCTCCAGTTACATTCACTATTTAAATCTGCTGGAGGCGATGTATTTATATAAAGTCTCTTTATACAATAATTTCTTTTTCATTAACACTTTATCTGTTTCTGATGTATGTTCCAAAATACAAGCTTGTAACAGTGAAAAGTCACTGCTATGACAAGTAAAAAAATGTAAAGCTGTAGGGCTCAAAGCATTATTGTTTTTTATGTCTCTAATATGTTCTGGCAACCGTAACTTGAATATTCTTTAAGTCTCCCCTATATAAAACTTACAGGGACAGGACAAAGCAAATACCACTGATTTAGTTATACATGAAAAATCAGAAGTGGAACAGAATTTTACACCATTTATTTTTTCAAAATATTTGGTAATGTTAGAACAAACCGAACACCTTCCACAATGGAAGGTGCCACATTCCAAAACCTGCAGATTTCATTTTTCACCAGCTGAAACAAATCCATTGTGTACCACCATATCTTTGATATTTCTACTTCTCTTGAAAGAGATATTTACAGTTCTACAAAGGTTTTGTATCCCTTCTGTATTAGTTAAGTAGGGCCTATAATATCTAATGGCATCAATGGTTTTCTCACTTAAGATATATACAGTAACAAAACAGACTGCACAGTATTAAACTCTCTTATTATTTATCTTATTTATTAAAGGCCTATTCTGAAGTAAGCTGGTATCTATTATTTTATGAAGGGTATCTAAAATAGCATTTTTATCATACCCCCTTTGCTTGAAATTAATACATGTTTTTATTGGTTTACCGACATAATGTTGAGTTTCATAATATCTAATAGTCATTTGGCTGAAAAATAACATCTCAACCCAAAACATTGAATTATCAAAATGTCTGCAATCATTTCATTGAAAAAGCAATGATATTAACTCTACTACTTTGCAGGGGGGGCTATGTCCCCATGCACCCCCCCACTTAAATACATCAACTCCGAGATTGCACTATAGTGAATAAATAGGCAAATTCAATACTTTCGACATTGTGTGTTTAGACTAATTTTATTTCAACATTTTGATCATTTAATATAGTGTGTTCAGCCAATTCATTTTCAACCATTTAGCATTCAACATTATGTCACTAAACTTCTTCTTTCAGCTTTTTCCCAGTTAGGGGTCGCCACAGCGGATCACCTTGTCCGCTCATGATTGGCAGTGGAATTTTACGGTGTCGAGTTGCCAGCCCGGCATCCAACCTTCCACAGAAGGCACACACACTCACACCTAGGGCCAATTTAGAGTGTCCAATTCACCTGCAGCATGTCTTTGGGATGTGGGAGGAAACCGGAGGAAACCCAAGCGACCACAGGGAGGACATGCAGACTCCGCACATAAGGCACCCCAGCCAAGGATTGAACCGGAGACCCTCTTGCTGTGAGGTGGCAATGCTAACCACCACTGCACCACCGTGGCCGTCTGACATTATGTCGCTAAACCATTTTTATTATTTCCTTTTGTAGGCCCATTTCATTGTTACATAGCCTGCCGACTCTCAATAATTCATTATAAGGAGGTAGTGCCTTCAAAGTATGTGGTGAATGGCAACTGCTACTATCCAAAATATTATAATCTCCAGTTCCCTTTTTGTGTATGTTAGTTACTGTCTTATTTTTCCTAATAATCAAAGTGACATCTAGATATATCTGTAAGCCATCAAATTTTATCTGAAAGTTGTTTGCATCTAAATCACTTATAAACTGGGGGGCTATTTCAGCACCCCCCCCCCTTATATAAAAAATCAAATCATCTATATATCTACAATATAAAATAACATAACTATTAAAAAAATTCAATCTATACAAAAACTCAACTTCAAAAAGGCCCATGAACAGGTTAGCATACATGGGTGCAAAAGATGCACCCATGGTAGTACCTTGTACTTGAAGATAAATGAGCTTATTAAACTCAAAAAAAAAATATTCAAACAAAAATGCAATAATTCAATCACATAATTACTAACAGGACTATCACCTAGGAAAAAATCTAACAGCTTCCATACCTAACTCATGGGTAATATTTGTATAGACTTTTTACATCTATAACTATCCAGTAATATTCTTCATCACATTTAACATTCTTTACTTTATCCAAAAAATGGAAAGTGTCTTTAATATAAGAATTTAACTTAACTACATAGTTCAAAAGATAGTAATGTAAAAAAATTCCCATATTATGGAGGAAATAATTCTGTGCTGCTACTATGGGTCTACCTTGGGGGGGGGCGTCACATTTTTATGTGTCTTTAGCAGACAATGAAACTTAGCCATTGAGCTTCCTTCTACATTAAATTTATTTAGGGCAACTTTTCTTGTAAAATAGCCCAGTCTTAGGCCTTTAGCTAATAGCACTTTAAACTTCATTACAGCTTGATAAAATAAATCAATATTTACTGCCCTATATACTTGGCCATCCGATAGATGGTCCATACACATTTTCAGGTATTGTTTCTAGTGCATAACAACAATTTTTGTATCTTTATCTGAGGGTTTTATAATTATGTATGATCTTTTACATACATTTAATGAAGACAACCATTCATTCTTACTCATGTTATACAAAATGTCTTTCTTCTCAGAGGACAAATCTTTCAAAACTTTCTCTAATGCAAAATTAGGCATCTTAGAAAGTTGCTAAATCACCTGGTTATTAAATACAGGTATAAAAGTGCTAGTATAAGTAACCATTTCAGTATTTAAAGTGCAATATGCATTAACATTTTCAGTTGTTTCAAATAAAGAATCACAAGAGAAAAAAATCCAGCAACTCACTTGCAGATACACTTTCTTCTTTAACTGACATACTTTCACCACTACATTCAAAATAATTAACCAAATGCAGTTTTCTTATTAATTTAAACACTTCTGCTTTAATAAAATGTGCTCTGGGTAGAGCTGTTGGTATAAACTTTAAACCGTACTTCAAAACAAATATTTCAGTTTCACTTAAGTCAACCACAGATTATTATTCAAATCACGTCTTGTTATATATACCACTGACTACTGTGCAAACATGTTTAAAAATCAATATTTAGTCCTTTTATTTTGTTGTTTGAACTGTTGAAAGTCTCTGTTACCTTCATACCATCGTTTAAAACTGTTTTGTTGATTGTAGCCTTTCTGCTGTCTTTCCTGTTCTTTCCCTTGGCCCCGAAACTTATTATTTATGCATTCAGGTTGTTGTGGAGCAGGCAAAGGTGGATAGTCTGTGTTTTCATTATCAGAACTATTAGTTCCATCTGTAGAGGAAAGGAAACATTTTGGTGTTTCTTAGAACTCCCAGAAGCATATTTAAAGCCTCTGGTACCTCTCTGATTGGTTACCTTCTTAAAAGCCATACCAGAGTCATAGTCTCTAATGTCTTTTTGTAACTTATTGATTTTGCATTGTATAATTTCATTAGAGTTTTTCTCTAACTTGATATTTAAAGAACATAACAATTGTTCAGTTTTAGAACCACCCAGCTGCCCAGATAATTCATCTCAAGCAGCTGCAATTTCAGCCTTCACTTTAAGCTGTTTTAGGGTGTCTCATTCTGTCAGTATATGCAGCCATTCCCTTACACACCTGTGGGAGGCAGCAATCCATCTTTTCTGTCTAGTTCATTTACATCAGAGGTATCAAAGGCAGCAGAAGGATTCTTATCTTAAGTAAGACAACTTGTCAAATCCTGTAAGGGCTCCTTTGAGAGAAACTTAGCAAGTACAGCCAAGGCTAACCATAAGGCCTTTTACAGCTATGTACGTAGCCTAAAAGGTAGGACCCAAGCATGTGCAGAACTAGTGATCAACGATATCACACACACTGACCCTACAGAGATAGTAAACCTACTAGTGGATTGGTCTGGTGAAATTGTCACTCCCTTACCCCCCCCTAACTTATCATATACCTTACCCCGCCACCCCCAACCTACATAGCTGAAGAGCAGGCCCTCAAACCCTTGCCAAGACAAAATCATAGCTTCTGTGGGTCCATATGGCATCGCAGGCTTTCTTCTATACAGGCTAAAACATGAACTAGCATCACCATTAAGCACCCTTTTTAATCATAGCCTAACCACAGGTTTTGTTCCTGTGGAATGGAGAACTGCAACAGTTATTCCCCTCCACAAAGGTGGCAACAAACGCAGGGAATTACAGACCCATAAGCCTGAACAGCCTCATCTGTAAGGTCATGGAACGTAACTTTATGGACCTCATAAGTAAAGACATAGGTGACCTCCAAACCCTGGATCCAACCCAATTTGGCTTCATCAAGGGCAGGTCCTGCCTGTTAAATCTGGTGGACTTCTTTGAAAATGTGAACAGAGCCATTGGCGAGGGCAAATCTGTGCACACAGCATACCTCAACTTGGCAAAGGCTTTCGACACAATCCCACAATGAGGCATTACCGGTAGACTTAGCAAACTGAATGTAAACCCCTACATTGTAAGATGGGTTGCCAACTAGCTCACAAACCAGACACAGACTGTCAAAGTGGGTGACTCCACATCAACCAGCAGACCTCCAGTTGGGTGTGTCAGGGGTCCATGCTGGGCTCCCTACTGTTTGGTATATAGTTCTCAGAAGTTCAGATCAAAACTAAGGGGTTGTGCTGATCAAGTTTGCAGATGACTCCAAACTAGGTGCAATAATTTAATCCCCAAATGATGTCAGAATACTCCAGGAGGGTCACTACTGGTGTATTAGTCACAGTCTCAAACTGAATGCAAAGAAATGCATCATCATTCCCTTCAGCACAAACAATGTCTCTTCACACTATCAAATCAACAACAGTACCCTAAGTACCCACAAAGTGGTAAGGGACCTGGGATCACAGGTTGACTGCAACCTTAACTTCGACCACCATGTGTATATTGTAGTAAGGAAAGCTTTCTATGTAACACACTTGATTAGTAAAGGCATCACCTCTGGAGCAAAAGAGGTTATAACCCCTCTGTACTAGGCACTAATCCATCCCATAATTGAGTATAACCCCCCCCCCCCATTCGGAATGTACTGTACAAAGCACCTGCAGCAACTGGAGAGACCTCAAAGTTTCTAACAAAGAAGATCAAGGGGCTCCAGCATGTGCCTTACACAGACTGACGAAAGTCCCTGTCCCTATACTCAATATTGTGTAGACTTCTTAGGGGAGACTTATGCCTGGCTTACAGAGCAATGTCCGACCCATACCTAATGAATTTGATGCACATCTGTAAATCAAATCAGGCTAGGGCTACCCATTCCAGGGACCTAAATATGACCTGCAACTTAAATAGGACATGCTGGAAGGACAGATTTATCTCCCAGTGACTGCCACATCTTTGGAACAGGCCACCTGTTCACGTGAAACAGAGCACCTCTGTGACACTGTTCAAAAGGAACCTGGACGAGTGAATGGGGCACCTTAAATTCTTACTAGGGATAGTTCCCACAACCCTCCTAGACATGGGCTGTCATCACTAAATGCAATCTTGGGTATTGATTAGTATTTTCATGGTATTACATTGGGATGAAACAGTTACACTTAAAATGATCTCCGGGTTGATAGCCTAGTAATATCCTGTGATCCTATAGACAAAATGAAAATTGTGGGAACAATACATGCAGTGTAATGTTTTAGAGGAGGAATGAGGTTTTGGTAAGCAGTGACATAGTTTTGGATATATTCAAGTGTAATTCCCTTGCAAGAATCTGGATAATATAAAATGTATTAATAAAGCAAAGTTAAGTGTTTAAACTGAATTTTACTGACACGTGCATGTGCTGCTGACTCTGTCCTTAGATTTCAAGCCTGTGTTTGCAGTATAATCATTTATATATCAGAGCCACTTAAATGTGACAGTTGTCATCACTACTCATCTCAAATGCACTTCTGAGACTCATAACGGGTTTACAGACCCCTTTGTGAAATCAAACTTCAGAAACAAATTGAACAGTGGCTTTGTTCTTGTCAAGATGAATAAAATCAAAGCTGTATCTAAAATCTGGTGTACAAAAGTTAATAGAATCTCCAGTTTTATGATCTAATGTGATATTTTGCTAAGAGTCTTCTAAATTAAGCAATTTTTAGTATTTTTACTCAAGCTCCTCAGAATTATATTTAACCCTTCCACTGGAGCATGCTTTTACTGATGTTTGTAAATAAGAATAATTCATTTAATTCTGTATTTTTTTATTCCTTTAGTCTGTTTGTCAGGCATCCTGTGACTCTCCGACCACCATCCCCTTCTTTCTCTGGGAATGAGAGCTGTTCATGAGAATTTGTGATTCAAGCAGCCATTATGGTTTATATACTCTATTTCTCCCTTCTCTTCAGCATTCTGACTGAGCAGACATTCCATAACACATACAGGCTTTGGTTTGTGTGCTCCTATACATGCCTAATGCCTTCTGTAGTATGAAAAGTCTGCTTGATGGGGACTCTTTCTGGTCCTTTACACTGCATTGTGGGATACCCATCACCCAGCAATGACAGTGTTGCAGTAAATTGAATGGACAACCTTTTCCACATGACGGATGATCCGACATTAACCTATCATTCCACTTTTCCCCATTGTCTGCTGTACCACTTCAATCTGTCCTGGGGCATCTGAGTCGCACTTAAGGCTTTAATCCTTTGTGCCACAGAACCTCAAAATAAGGGATAATGCATTACCAGAAATGTAGATACTTCATTTACAGGCATTCTGTTTTGTTTTCTGGTTCTAATTAGATTGTATGTTGTGGCTGAATGAGCTTGAAGGAACACGTCAGTTGTTCAAAATAAGTTCATCAAATGCAGCTTTGGCCCATAACAAATTATCTAAAACTGCATTTGGGGGATTTGTTTTGTGTCTCCTTCATCCCCTGCTGCTGTCAAACAGCTTTTGCAGTAAACAATTTGGAGGAGTCAGCATTTCCAGTGAACTGGCTAAAAATGCTGATTTGGAAAGCTAATGATAAACAGTCGAATTGCTCTATCCTTGAAGTATTCCTACTCAGAAGTTTATTATAAAATGTTCTGATACATCAATGTATTTTATCTAGATTACTAGCTATTGTTACTAATTCAGTGGGCAGAACTTCAAAAACTTTGTTTTGATATAAAAGGAAGCTCTGTGCTCTGTGCATCACTCTAGAAATGCTTCTTTGGTGTCCTTACATCCACGATATACTCTACTGTTGCTTAAGTGTGCATCACACTTTATCTAAGTAGTAACTCACAGAATAATGTGCATTTTTCCATGTTCACATAGCCATCAGTTTGTGTTTTTCATGCTGTGCATGAACACAGCCAGGCATACATCATGTATGACAAGATCTGCACTTTTTTAGAGTACTTATTTTTTTTAAATACTTATTATTTGTGCAGTAAGATGCTAGAATTTAAGCTCTAAAAAACCCTGGCATGTTTGTCATATTTTTATCTTATTAAATTATATATTTTAAATGGCCTTGGATTTCTCCAGAATCCTAGATTGGCTGATTTTTTTTTTTTTTGTTACTTGGGGTTTTTTTTAGAAATGAAAAGCTATTCTATCAAAACATGCACTGTCCATCTTAATTAGGATTAGAGGAGTGGAAGATACAGTTTTAAAGTTAGCATACAATTCAAAAAAGGCTCCCTAGTGATTCCTCCCAAAATGGTTCTGCAGAAGTCACTTGCTCATTCAGATTAGAGTGAAAACTGATTACCCAAGACCACTGTTTGCTGTTTTGGGGAGTACCTACTTTCTCCACTCTTCTGCAACCATGGAGTTGGTATAAGTA
Source organism: Protopterus annectens (assembly GCF_019279795.1). Lineage (NCBI taxonomy): Eukaryota > Metazoa > Chordata > Ceratodontiformes > Protopteridae > Protopterus > Protopterus annectens. The sequence goes on from NC_056744.1 coordinate 741,938,796, forward strand.
AGTTTGGGAGTGTGGAGGTGCAATGAGAATTGACCCTTACAGGAAAAGAAAAGAAAAAAACTCTTTTAGAATTTGTCAAGTAGCGATGACAAACCACTGTGCACACTGCCATAGTCCATTCATTTTATAATACCCATATTATCTTTTTTCAGAGTGGAGAGGAGTAGAAGCTATCCGAACACACATGCATGTGAACACACATAAACACACACACACACACACACACACACACACACACACACACACACGCACACACACATACATGCACACACAAGCACACACACATGTGCCCCCAACATACACACGCATATACACGGATGCACTGCATCCACACATAGACTTTATAGATCATTGTTGGTTCACTACTAATGTGTCTTTGGGATTTAAGGGAAATCAGAGACCCTGCCAAAACCCCATGTACAATTCATACAGAAGTCACCCATACCTCTCAAATGGTCTGCTTTTCACCTCATATTTTTCTTTGTTCCTCATAAAATTTGTGGTATTCAGGTAAATCATTGGGGACTGAAGTAACTAACTAATGACAGACAGTTGATATTCAGACTTCATACTCTAAAAATTAGAAAATGCATGCTAATGCAAAACCTGTTTATAAGAGCAATATTTAAAACATTTCCCCATTTTTGGGTCTTTGTCTCTCATTATTTTTGGATTTGTCCAGATTTTCTTTTGCTAAGAAGTTGAGAGGTATGAAGCCACCCCAGTCAGAAAATGAACACAATGAATCAAACACTGTTGGGCATCCTTCCTAACCACTTCACTGAAGTGCTCCATTCTCTCAACATCAGAGATTCCTCTTTATTTAAATGTAATTATACTTCTCATCCTCATTGCAATACCTTGATGAGAGCATAACCTTCATTGACTCTTGAAATGCTGTTTTCCCAGCGGTGTTGAAAAGCTACCCTCATTTTATTATTTATTTATTTGTGTATTTTTTTTTTTTTTTTTTTGTTAACACAGCATTCAAAAAAAAAAAAAACAGACACAAACCTAAAAATGGTAATTTATGTAAGCATAATGATACAAGTGAAAATAAATACAAAGAAATATACTTCTGAGGATTCATTACCTCATTGGTTTAAGGGCCGTTGTAAAAGGCCCTGTTAACATAATGTGATATTTTGCAATTCAAAGACACATTATCCACAGTAAGGAAAGATCTCTTTATCATCTAATTTGCTTGTCTGTGAATCTCTGCTCAGATCAGCACTACTTGTAGTAATTAACAATGGTGGCCACATTGCGTTAGAGCAGACATCCCCCACTCACTGTCTCATACACAAGAACTCAGTAAATCACACACACACACACACACACACACACACACACACACACACACACACACACACACACACACACACACAGACACACACACATTACATACCCCATTCTTTTCTCATTTTCAGAACGTCCACGATGTCTACTTTTTCCCTGCCCTGGTAACTCATGGGTGATTACAATCTGTTAGTCTTTAGTGCCAGATGTTTGAATTTCACATTTCATATCCTTCAGTAAATGCATGCTACGGCAAAAGCTCTCTGTTTACGCCACAGGGTTGAGAGGTATGCTTAACATTTTCTGTACCTCTCCCATGTACATCGTGAATTGTTGCAGGCATTACATTATGTCCAAGATCGTTAATGTTATATTATGAAAAAGCCTGATGCATCAGTTAGTGCAGTGAGCTAATGTAAAGGTTTCATCTATTAATGGTGAAGGGTTCAAAGCCTTTCCTCCCTTTTTGTATTTGTATTTTGATTAACTTTTTTCACTTATTTATATTTCACCCTGTTGTCTAGTAGCTCCCTACTCTTTTTAACCATGCGACTTTATGGCACCCCATGTTGAGTATCTCTGGTGTCTAGTGTCCCCCCACTCGCATTGTCTTTTTGTGCCACTCAGGCACATTGAGCAGTTACCCCTCATGTCTACTGTTTCCCCTGACCCTGTGTGCCACTCTGAGATGAATACAGAGTCCCCCCTCCCCCACACACATATCACAGTCCCCATACTGTTTCAGTGCTATTAAGGCATGAGTATAAAGTTATCCATGGTGGCTAGTACTAACTCCTGCCCCCTGTCCCCATTCTGTTTAAGTGTCAATCAGGCATGCCTCAGGCAAATCACTGAGGACTAAAGTCACTAAATACTGACTTACATTTGAGATTCAGACTTTATGTCTTGTAGAAAATGCATGCTAACACAAATACTGTAGTCTAGCAACTTACTAAGCTTATAAGAGAAATATTTAAAATATGTACCTATTTTTGGGTCTTTGTCCCCCCTTATTTCAGGCCTTGTCCAGATTTCTTGCACTAAGAGGTTGACAGGTACCACACAAATACACACACATATGCATTCATTGTATATACACACACACACACACACACACACACACACACACACACACACACACACACACACACACACACACATACGCACACACACATTCATTATACACACACATGCATGAGCTTGAGTGAATTTATTAGTCAGATAAACCAAAACAGCCTCTCTTCACTCAGTCGCTCATAATAGGACACAAGGTCTGGTCATTAATGAGAACATACCTCTCAAACTCTCAGAGCAAGAAATCTGGACAAAGCCTAAAATAAAGGGGGTGAATAAGGCCCCCAAATAGGGAAAGAGTTTAAATTCAGAAGCTCTATCTTATAAATTTAGAAAGTTGATAAAATAATATATTTTGCATAAGTATGTATTTTCTGAAGGATATGGAGTCTGAAACTCAAATGACTGTCACTGTTTAATGACTTCAGCCCTTAGTGATCTGTCAGAAAATCACAGATTTTAATAGGAACAGACCAAAAATATGAGATAAAATTCTGGACATTCTGCAAAAATCTGTACAGTTGAGAGGTATGAATGGGAAGCCAAAAATTGTCCCATGCATGAGGATTGCACTGATATGTGTTTGAATTTAGTGGTAATATAATAGAATTTGATAAGTTTAAATTACATATTTAACATTCCATTGTTTAATTTGTTCATTACGCACTAGTACATTATCCATTGCATCTTGCATCATTATCTGATCAGGTGCATCCAGGCTTTTCTAGAAAGGGTAACCTTCTTGGAGCGTGAGTGGTAGCATGATATATCTTTACTGGTCTGTTGACAGTCTTCTGTACAGTCATTGGAACTACCTATCACTACATTCTTCCCTAACCTATTCTTGGAACAGTTAAACTTTCATTAAACAAAGAATCAATTGTGTTTGTAATTTGGATTGATGGTGAAAACATAAACATGCAAATATTTATGAAGTATTTAGTTTCACAAAATTTAGGCTAATCCTCTTGTCCATCTGTAAATGTCTATTATCAGTAGGCTTCAGCATATAAAACAAATAATTTGTGGATTTCTCTAGTTGTTACTACAGTTAAGCATTCTGTTTGAGAGTACAGCTTCTGCACCATACATTAAAACACAACAAGAAAAGATGAACCCATTTTTGTCAGAAGAATAAACAAGCACATTATCAAACTGTATCAATGCTACTGTGTTGTCGAATGCTGTTTCCTGTTCTTTCCCCATGTTTATACAGTAACAAATAATACCATAGGTTCCATAAGGCTGTCATGTTAGGTAACAACTTAACACATTAGAACTAGGCGGTGCTGAAATACGTGCCCATTAGTTTTTGTGGAAAAATGTCCCCTAAGTTTGATTAATTGTTACAGAGGGCAAGTTAACTTAACCTTTCAAACCTTACTTCCTGTCAGTCAACCCACAGAACCTAATTTAATTTATGTACTAACAATCCGGATTTCTTTTTCATTGTGTAACCAGGGATGTATTAATAGGCTGAAAGACTGACTGAGCTAAGGACTCCATCACAGCTAATGGAGCTGCAAAGCCTCAGCAGATTTATTGAAATTGTGAAACCTGCTTCTTGATAGTCACACATATAGTAGTTAAGTTCATCTTGTGTCCAAAAGTGTGAATTTAAGGCATTTAAATCTTAAAGCAACAGCAGTGATACTCATTTGGATTTTTTATTTCATTAGAAGAACCATCGATACACATCTTGACTTGTTAGTCACATAAGAATGACATAGTTAAATGCTTCGTCAATTACATGGAAATGTCATATTAAGGTAACTTGCAGTGGTATTGGTTGCCACTTAAACAGTGGATCGCCCAAAGACAGCAGGGCTTGCAGGTACCTAAAACCAGATATACTTTTAATGTCATATCTCTTGTAAGCCAGTTTAATTTATTTAATGCATTTTGTACTTCTTTAAAGAAACAAAAAAAAAAGAGTTTATGGGGAGCATAAATAACATTATTTTATATTTGAACTTTTCCAGCATTCGTCACCCTGTTGAATGGGGAACAAGCACAGGATGCTATTCAGAAGTTCCATCAGTTTGTTGTACGCGGAAAAGAAATTACAGTCCAGATGCAGCCAACAGATGCCCTGTTATGTATTGCAAATTTACCCACCTCCTATACGCTGAAGCAGTTTGAAGACCTGGTACGGGTTTATGGCAGCATTGAGAGGTGTTTTCTTATTTTCAGTGAAGTCACAGGACACTCCAAGGGCTATGGATTTGTGGAGTACATGAAGAAAGATTCAGCTGCTAAGGCTAGAATGGAACTCCTAGGCAAACAACTGGAAGAGTGCCAGCTGTATGCACAGTGGGCAGATATCAATCAGTTAACCGCTGATCGAATTCATTCCAAGTGCCTTTGTATCGACAAGCTTCCCAAGGACTATACTGATTCAGAAGAGCTAACACATATATTCTCCAGTATGTACAAACCTGTCTTTTGTCAGGTAAGTCTCACAGCAGTTCTTGTATTCACTTCATACTACAAGTTGAAAGTAAAATGAACATAGAATGTCAAAGGAAAGTGATTATTGTATATAACTGGTAAGCAGACCAAAATTAGTTCTACAGCTTTTCCTACATCATTCTTCAGATTCTTCAGTTAAACCACATCAACTTTTCTCTGATTTTCCACTAATGTCTTTGTTTTATTGTGTCCTTCCTTTTGTTGCTCATTTCCCATTGTGCAGTATATTTGATGTGTTTTCTTAATTGTGCTTGCATTTCTTTGTCTAGTGCTGTGCATTTTCCAAAATGTCTCAGTTTGTCAACAGTGTAAACCTACCTACAGTTGTAAAGTGGACACAGAGTACATGGACTGTGGCTTAGTAGATGAACCAACCAACTTACAGGCAAAATGATTTGCAGAAATGCTCTTTGTGACTGAGAAATGTAAGACTGGAGTAGTACTGTCCCGAATAAGCTATCTAACTGCCCTGAAATGTCAGTGTCCCGACATTGCTGCATTGTGGTTGTTATGAAGTGTTAATGCTGGTAGTATAAAGCAGCAGTCTTCTGCCTGATTTACTAGACTAGCAGGATGCTTAGAGTGCCACCTGCTGGGGTTTGGTAAATACTTCCTGGGATTAGGTCACAAACATTGTAAATGTTATAATGGTGAATTAAGCAACTTCCTGTTTTCTCACATTTTAAACTTAGTGCCTGTAATAGTGATGTTCTGAGTGATTGTGTGCCATTTTGTAGGCATTAATCATGGCAGAACTTATTAAACTTAAGAAAACTATACTCCATGACAAGAATGTAAGGTATTAAGTTCAAAAACTTTAGAAGTGCAAAAATATAGGCATGAGTTTAGCAGTCCAGATACAGCTTTCAAAACTGATTTTTTTTTTTGTAAACTTCTATTTGTAAATGTAATTCCAGCTCAGAGAACTTTCTAGGTAAAATAGTTTGCCTGGAACATATTTCAATTTCTCTCTGTGCTATTGCTAAGATAAGACGGAAGACTGGTGAGCCAAAAATTATTTTAGAAGAGCAGAGAATTCCAGACATGAACTCAGCCGTCTATGCATAGCTTTCTAAAGTAATTGTTTCAAACTACTGTCTGGGAAGCAAATACCAACAAAGATTTTTTTTTAAGTAAAGCAATGTGGTAGGAACTTATTTCAAGATAAAATGTTCTTACCTTTGTCAAACCTGTTGAGGTGAGGTTGAAAATAATGTTTGGTATTTTGATGACCATACACCAGTTTCTTCAAGAAAGAAAGATGTATCTATACACAGCCTCACCATGGCTATTTTAGCGACTGTGATCCTGATTTTCATTGGTCTGCTTGTCAGTCCGATGTACATAGTAATTATACAGTATTGCATGAAAATGAGAGTTTTAACTTTTTAAATAAATTAACTTTTTTTTAGTTTCTGAATATGGCATTGAAGTGTCAGGGTATATGAATTTGTTAGGTTTTGCTTTTTCTATTGTCATGAATAAAAGTTCAACAGACAGTGATTTGGCATCCTAATATCCAGTCGTGGCATGGAAGTTCGACTGGCAGATCATCGTTCAAATGCAGTCAGATGTCCTTCTTATCAACAGTGAAAGCATGAAAAATAAAAAATAATAAATAAAAAAGCAGTGAAAGTCTGCATTAAAAGAAGTAACAGAAATTTACATTGCAAAATCTTGCAATACAGCAAGGTGGCACCAGAGGACACCTACTACAGCTATTACCAGCAAGTTGTTAGTTGATTTAGTAGATGGATTAGGCTTGGAGTATCAACATCAGTGATTCAAATGTGTTAATCCTACCTTAAACATTTTGTTTTCATTTTGGAGTCATGGACCTATTTAATAATATGATCACAGTGCCAGGACTTTGCCTTTTGTCTTTCTGACTTGGAACTTAATTTTTGCACAGATTTTGAATTTTTTTTTCTGGAGAGAGTCTATGATGTTGCTGATTGCATACAGCTATGCATTTATTTATTTAGTTAGTTATATAGCTGCTGTTGATGGTGCAGTGGCATACATTTTTTATTTATGTACTTATTATTTTAATTCCAATTGGAGGCAGGGTGCTTATTTCTGTTATTTCTCAATGTTATGCAAACTCTTATCTTTCACTGTTGATAAGAAGGGTGTTCATCTGCATTTGAACAATAATCTGCTGGCCAACCTTCCATGATTCAATTGAAAGTTAGGAAGCCCAGTGATTTACCAGGTTAACTGATATGAACAAACCTCTCAACCTCTTAGCACAAGAATTCTGGACAAAGCCTAAAGTAATGGGGGGACAAAGGCCCAAAAATAGGGGCAGATTAAGTTTTGCATTTGAATGCATTTTCTGAAGGAACTCAAAATTCTAAAAACTCAAATGTGTATCATTATTTAGTGACTTCAGTCCTCAGTGATTTTCCAGAAAGACACAAATGAACCAAAAATATGAGGCAAAAATCTGGACATTCTATAAAAATCTGGACAGCTGAGAGGTATGGCTGTGAGTTTGCTGCTCTAGATTTCTAAGATTATTTGCTTGGTCTTGAAAGAGTGAAAACCTGGATCACTTTTGAGAGAATACCATGGTGTGGGGGGATTTCCTTTCTTAAATGTAGTGTGACCATGGAGCAGATATGTAAATTTGGTGGGATGTGGACTGCCCCCATATGGGGGATGCAGGTAAAGAAACTCACCCTCACCCTGCAAAAAACACTTGTTTTGATTTTTACATTTGGTTATATTTTAATGGCAGGTTTTGAGATTGTGAGACCAAACATTTGTAATGTGAGTGATGTTGTTCCAAGGTTTCATAGTAGAAACATTTACCCTGGATACAGGATTAAATTGTTTGGCATTTGTAGATATACATTTTATAAGTAAACATCAGTAAGGCCACGTGATCAATCAAAAGTTTGTTTTGTGCATTCCATTTCTCTGGTTTGTTTTTTTGAATATTGTTCAGACATTGTCGTATTTTGTTGAATTCTTATTCTTTTGACTTTGAAACTTATCTCTTGCTGCTAGCTGTGCTATTTTCATTACCAAGATAATTCTTCCCTGGTTTAGGTCAAATTCATCTTAGAACAAATCAATCATTTTCATAATATTTTTGCAAAAGTATGGCTTTCTTGTGCTGAGAACCTTTTTAAGTTACTTGTGAGAGACCTGACATTTTTTAGGTCAAATATCATATTTTCTCCAACTCTTCTTTTTTTTTGTATTACTTTTTTTTTTATATTACTTTTTTTATCCTACATTAGTTAAGTTTTCCTTTCATTGCAGTCCCATTTGCTGGTATATCCCTGTATTCTATACTCCTATTTTCTTCCTTACTGCATTATATTCTTAGCCATGTTATCTTTCTTGCAACATATTTCTTACTTATCTGTCTGTCCTTTTCTTAAACATTCTTTTTCTTTATGCACTCACTGAATATCCATTCCTTACCTTACACTTTGCATTCAGCTAAAATTTTAACTAATTCAGGATCTGTTTTACCCCAATATCCCCTCAAATGTCTGTCTCTTTCTCTCTCTCTGTATCAATACTCTCATCTCTGTAGAACTTGTTTTAAACATCTGTGTTTAGTCTCGTACCATAATCGTCTTCCTTAGAGCCTTCAAGGTTTTCATAAATTAATGTGTTCTCAGATATTGACAGAGAAGGCCTTAATCTGTATCAGTACACTAACAAGACCCACTGGGGTGATATATTCTTACCGTAGCACATCCCCATCCATAGAATGTGCTGCCTCTACACATCAGACATAGTAGTACCTTTGCTAAATTTAAGACTCATGTGAGCATGATGCTGAGTGCTCTGGCTAGGCTGAATTTGCACACTGTTTCCCTAGTGTCTACCAATGAGCAAAGGACACTACTCTAAGTTATTGATTGTCTCCCAGCATTTCAATAGGCATATACTTTCATTCTTGTACTTGCATGGTCTCCTCCCTAAGCTTTCCCAAAATTACACTTATAAATCCATTTCTGTTGCTCACCTTACTGTGTGCCACATCTTAAACAAATAAGATAATTTTGAACCCTGGATGAAGCGGCACAATCCTTTCATCATCATCTTTTTTGCCAAAACCTAGTTAAAAGTCAGTACTTTTTCCTTTATTTACCAGTTTCTACTCTGTTCATACTAGTAGTTATCTAAGATTGAGTTAATGTCATGGTATAATGCTTCTTGTTAAAAATAACTGTAATGCCCAGATGTAAACCTAATTCATTTCCGCAATCCCAAGAGACCCTGGCTTTAAAATAATGTAGTTGTCATGAGGTAGGCAATTCATATTTTTGTAACTTCCATATTGTATCACTTATTTCATTATCCAGATGTATCCACTCACTGGAAAAGTTTTATTCTTGGATCTGCAATCTTATTCTTCTTCTTTCGGCTTCTTGGACCTGTAATAAAACAGCTTTATTCTCTTGGAAGATGAGACTTTAACCTAGTCTAGTCAGGACCTCAACACCCCTATCATAAAGACAGTGTGGGACTGATCAAGTTCTACCAATTGATTACTGAATCTACACACCCCAAACCCTCCTTGCAAGGGTACCTTCTTTGACTTTCTTTGTACTAACTGACCTCAGAGGTGCTGATATACACCAATCCTACCCAACTCTGTCTGTGTGATCACTCTCCTGTTGTCACTTTCTGGTCTATTAAACAGTCAAAGCCCCTAAATGGATACCTCCACACTCTCTTGCATATCATATTGTATCATATGTCATATCATATCATATCATATTCCTACTTTAGAGCTATATTTTTCACTTCTCCTTCCTGTCCTGGATTCTGTACCCTTTCAGTTTTTGAAGGGTCTATTTAGTAAGTAATTCTTGGCTCACACCAAAGCTTAAAAAGAAAATTCAAACTAGAGACAGTATCTGAAAGCTGTGGAAATCCTGTAGTAATGCTGCTTACCACCCCCCCCCCTTTTCTAATGCTGATTACAATTCTGTTTTTTTTATGATCTCAGAAGACAAACTAGATTTAATGTAAGGGAAAATAATTCTACTTATTTTCAAACATAACAGCAATTATATCTTGGTAACCCTACAACCTGCTAGTCTGATGTTCAGAAATTACTTGGGCAATCCAAGAGTCCTATCATTTTTATAGTGTATGATTCAAATAATCAACCTGAAAGTCAAACAGAGTCTGTTGAAGTATTCAAATGTTTATTCTGTAGTTATGTTTCCCAACAACATAGTCTTACCTTTCTGTATTCTACTCCTCCAGAGAACAATCTAGGTAGCATTGACGTTCCTTATTTCCCTTTTGAATTTAGCTAGATCTCTTCTTCTCTTAAGAATCAAGTGAAAGTTAAATCCAGCTGCTTTTATGCTGAAATGTCACACCAAATGGTAGCTTTACTTTTCAGGTGTTCCCGAAAAGTCATATCCAAGAGTTTCTACTCAGCATTGCTTTATCTGAAAATACATTAAGGTAAATGAACCATACTAGTCTGAGTTTGAATGTTTAATAATAAAGGCTGCATTAATACTATATCAAACCAGTATAGTAGCATGGCCGAGACAATAATTAGTTTTCATACAGGAGTTTTTAAAATTATGTTTCATTGTATACTTTGTATTGTCTGCTGTGAAGTCTACCATATCTAAAATCTATCATATGTCTTTTAATAGTACAATTTTATATTCAAGTGAACTGAAGTGAGGGTAAGTTTTTAAGCAGTGATCCTACTACCACTGTTATTTTGCCTGTGTATTATCTGAATGACATTTCTGCTGAAGTTATGGGCTTTATGTACATTTGCCATAATAGTAGTTTAAACTTAGCAGAGACTTTCTAAATCAACATGTATTGTTGTAATACCTCTCAACTGTACAGATTTTTGCAGAATGACCAAATTTGTGCCTCATAATTTTGGTCTGTTTCTCGTAAAACTGTGGTTTTCTGGCAAATTATTGGAAAATAATTGAGGGATGAAGTCAGAAAATAAATGACAGACACTTGAGTTTCAGACTTCATACCCATCAGAAAATTCATGTTAATGCAAAACCTGTTATTCTATCTAATTTCAAAGTTTCTAAGAGCAGTATTTAAAAAGTGTCCCTATTTTAGGGCCTTTGTCCCCCAGTTATTTATGGCCTTGGCCAGATTTCTTGCTCTAAGAAGTTGAGAAGTTTGTTCACTTTTCTGTCTTTAGATAAGTTACAGTATTCTATGAAAGGCACAATTCTATTGTTTTTTTCTCTTCCCTTTTGTTGCAATTATGTGTACCTTGACAATATTTTAAATTAATGCTTAAAACAGGACTGCAAAAATCATTTTTGAAAGCAACCATTTTACATGCAGCTTAGTAGGAATTATATAAGATGTTAAGTATTTACACTTAAACCCTGCTGGCAAAATACATTTGTAGGTCTTAAAAGTAAAACTTTTACTGCATGTGGAAAGCCAAGTAAAGAATTTCCTTAATTGCTTCCTAATTAACTAGTGCTACAGTTAATATTAAACTGGTTCAGGTTTTGAAATATTCTGGATATGCTTAACAACTGTTAAGGAGTGCAGAAACACTGTATTATCTTATATGCTACTGCTACCGTTTCAGAAACTCTTTTATGAAAACAGCAATATTAAAAAAGAAATGAAAATTCAGTTCTTGTTGTACTTGATTTTTTCATTTCAAGCAATTGTGCTGTTTTCATACATATTTAAGGCACACATCCTTTGTGTGTTACTGTTTAGCTGCAGAACCATGTTCTCATTCATGAAATCATGCTGAAGTATAATGTAATGATTATGCGTGCTGTATATAGTTTAGTGCCTGGTGAACTGATCTTTTATGAATGTATAAATTGGTAGTGCTGCACCAGTGTAATAATACAAAGCCAATATGTCTTAAGTTTTTAGGTACTTGGGTTTAGTGGTCATCTGAGACTGCTGATAAGATCAGCCAGAGGCTAGTCAGAAGTGACCATAACCTGGTACTCTTTACCTTTGGTAAAATGGCAAGGAAATGATTGGCACTCTTGATTTCTCATGGAGACTAAAGAACACTGTGAGATTAGAGCTACACTCAAATAACTTTGGATATAATACACTGACACGAGAGGCTCTCCCACAGCCCTTTGTTGGATCAAATGGGTAATGGGAGAATGAAATGAAACTGAGTGAATGCTGTGAGTTTACAAGACAAAAATACCTTTACTACAAAAAGTTTTACCTGGAATGTCCCTCTAAATATACATATACACCATTTTGTTTCTCTCTATGGGTTTGTGATTTCATAATATAGCAATTTCAGGCTATGTTGCATTTTAACTTTTAAGTGTATCAAACTAGGATATCTTATATAGGCTTTAAGAAGAAAATGGACAAAAGCCTATGTACCAAAATGTGTATTTGTTTAGGTATGTTTTCCTAACCTTGTGGTCAGACAGGCATGAACCATTGTAAACAGAGGCCCAGGGAGTTCTATAGTAACACAAATTAGACATATCTATAAAGCAGTAATTAAATATAGGACTCACAGTAGTTGCATAGACTGAGAGTATGCTTTATGTGTATGAAATGTTCAAGTCATTGCATATTCAAAGTGAAAAAAATAAATCAAGAACACATAAAAAATGAATAAAGAATCTACATGTTGATAGTCTTACATAAGCACAGTATATTGTTGCACCACTTGTAAAATGTAGTGGTAGTAATTATGAGCAAGCTTTTTCTGCATTATATGTTTGATTCCATTTTGTTACACAGTAGAATAAGACATTATCTTTAAGAGATTTAAGGTTTTTTTGCAGTATGATTTCACATAGAAGTGCATTCCAAAGTTTAGTTATATGTTCTTTTAACAGATCGTCTCCAATGTCATGGTAACTTCAATCCGTTTTTATAAGAGCAGTAGAGGAGTGTCCAGAGAATGCTTTACAGCATATGCTCAGAGAAGAGATTTCTTTACAACACATGCTCAGAGAAGGGTTTACTGATTTAAGACCTTTACTTTTGCATCCCTAGATACATAAACATAAAGACAATGTATGATTTAATTTTCACTTCTCTCCATCTATTCGCCTGCAGTAGATTAATTGAGTAAAGTCATGAAAATAATCACCCATAGGTATTACAAACCTAGCTGTTCTATCGTATACCATGTCAGAAGCTGAACCATCGAGGTGAGTCATTACTGAGCCGCTGACCAGTTTGAGAAAAAAAAGTATTTGCCAGTTTTATTTTGCCTTGGAAGAGTCAGAAATTGTTCTGTTCTGTTCAAACAATTTAAGATCTGATTATGTTTTTTAGTGTGAAAGCAATTCATGTCGTCACTGCTCATTGTTGTCATCCAAAAAGTGTGAATGTGGATAATAATACCTGCTACAGATTAACATGTTATTGAGCTCATAGTGCTTATGGCATATTGCTTAAGAATTCAAATCCTTTCTGAGTAGCACCTTAAATTTCTTTAAAAATGATTTCTTCTGCAAAGTAAATAGGAATCATTAATATACTGGATTGCAGAGACATGTTATTAACATAGATGGTTAAAGACCACTAGTCAAAGAACTGATCCCTGTGGGACTCTCACCTTTCAAAGTAAATGGAGTAGACATAGAATTAAGCCATTTAATGAAATTCTTTCTTTCAGATAGGTCACGGTGGAACCATTTTCACTGTAGTATTATAAACAAGTTTTAACTGCTTATTGAATCATTTGTTTTGCTCAGCCATATCAAATGCTTTTGGTAAGTGAAGGAAAGAGTAGCCATCACTTTCTATTAGTTTCGACCTTAACATATCAGTTCTGACAGAGAGAAAGTAAAGAACTGAATCAAGTCATTGCCTGTTTTGTTAAGCTGTGTAGGGATTAAACAAACAGGCTGTTTGCCTGTAAATAGCCAGAGAGTGACACATGATAGCTATTTCTTATGCATTTGCATGTGGATTGAGTATGGACAAGGGATAGAAGATGTTAAAATTATCTGACTCTCCATCAGTGTGGGTTGTATATATAAATTCCATTCTAATTTATAGGGACTTCTCCATGTGTAAGACTTTGGTTTATTAAAAGGTAATAGATATGGCAAGAGAAAAAGCAGTAGATTTAATTATTTTGGTGAAAGTTATCTGCACCAAGTAACCTGAGGCCTTTCTCTTCAGGAGAATCTGTCTGAGATGACTACACTAAGAGTTTGGTATTGCTACTGATGGTTGATCAAAAAAGACATGTGGAATTAGGACTAGATTTCAAAAGACTTAATCTCAGTTTAAGTGACTTACTCCAGTGAACACACCAGAGTAAGTCATTTACATCAAGAGCAAGTCTTTTGAAATCTGGTCCCTGGTATGACTCTGCTTTATACAAAGGCCTTACTCCAGAGTAAATCACTTACACTGAGAACAAGTCTTCTAGAATGAGGGCAGGCTTGCACCACAGTAAGTCATGTACACTAAGGCAAGTCTTTTGGAATTTAACCCTTGGTTTTATAATAAGCTATAGATTATTTAATTTCCTCTTTAAGTTTTTCTATGATCAAGTATTCAGATGTAAATGAAAGAAGAGAACTAAGCTACATTTTATCAAGAAATATACTTTTCCTGTAAACATCTGTATTGTGTAAGCTTTCTGTCTAGAAAAAGTCTGTATTTTTCAATTTTATACAAATCTCATTTTTCCTGTGTCCATTGAATACAGCATACTAATACTAAACAGTGACCTTAACCTGTGTATTTTTACTGGATACAAAAATGTAAGAGAGAAGATGAAAGTAAATTAGACTGTGGTACAGTTTCATTACTTTAAACTAACAGAATGAGGCTAGGCAATGAAAAATATAGTATATAGTGGTGAGGCCCTTAACACACCTAGATGACCCATGTTCAAGAAGCAGACATAGGAGCCAGTGGGAGAGGGGATGGCAGGCGGGTGGGAATAAAGTAGCATGAAGTATGTGTAGAAAAATTGAAGAAAATCTCTCAAAAAATATGTATGGAAGGTTTGATCTGTTATCTTTTTCCGTTATCTTGTTCTGAAGAAATCTGTCCATTCATCTCAACCAGCCACTAAAATTTCTGTTTCCTTCTTTGGCTGGACATATGCCAAAACCTTTCCATCTTGATTAGCCACATAATATAAGGTTTGTTGATGTAATAAGTAAGAGATTTTTAGTATCTCCCAAAGTGTGTTTTACATGTTTAACAAAATCCCCTCCCCCCCAAAAATAGTTGCCAAAACAAAACCAAGTGCAATAAAAGCAAGTTTATATCAAAAGGAAAATGCGTACAGGTAAACTGCCTATCTTGTTTCCATGGTAAGCAAATGGTTCTTAAAAAAGTGCCACTTGTTTGGCATGAAAAGCCTTGTTTTATGTTTATATTGTATAGGTCCATAGGCAAATACTAAGTTATCAGTCTGCAGACTATTACAAGCCTAACCAATAACCAAAGGTCAGAATCAAACTCTGTGCCCTGTGTACATGAGATAAAAACATTAACCATTATGCCAAACCTTCCTCCCAAATAACTGATTGACTGGGACATGGTTCAGGCAGTTCAATAAGCTATTCTTTTTATAGACTGTGTGAAGGCTGCCAGCCTAGCCAGATAGGATTTTATACATAATTCTGTCATTTGTAAATATGAATGTTGAATTACAGGCTTGTTTTCCTAAATGAAAGAATATGCTGTGAAATGTTGAACTCAAAACAATGTAGCAACATTGCCCACTGCTGTAAAGAAAGCCAAGTCAAGTATATCTTGTCTATCCTTTGAAATTTAAATAATTTCATGACTGTCTTTAATGTTTACAGTTCGGCTCCAGTCGGGCTAGATGAAGGCTTCCTGCCTATTGTTTTAAGGCTAAAGTTAATGACCAGAATTTACATGTGGAATGTCCTTTATTGCTCTGGTTTCTGCCTAGGTGTAAAAAAATGTAAATGCCGTGTCTATCAGCCTGGGAACACCAGGAAAGTGTAAAAAATGATGTAATGGGAATCAGGGCTGCAATAGCAATTTAAACAGAGAGAATCAGAAGGCATTAAACATTTTTGTCTTGATCATCCAACTCACAACACTGTCTTGCTCATATGTAATTTATCTTAGACTTGTGTTTTCTTTTAGAAATAGCTAGGAACTAGAAAGATTAGACTAAGTGTTTTTCTGTGATGTCAGAACTGTACTACTGATTTATTTTAAGTATTTCTGTGTGATCTCTGAACTTTTGACTAGCACTGTGTTGTAGAAAGTATTGTCTTGTGTTTTTAATTATTTATTATTAAATATTTTTAAACCATTTTAACTGTGGCTGTTTTGTGTAGAGATAATTTAAGCTCTAAGAGTACATTGCATGTATATAAGGATCCTGTACCAAGTCACTCTAAATAAGCCTTGACTGTTTAGTCACAACTACCAATTGGATAATAATATTGCACAGTATTAATTGGACACCCTTTTAAGGGCCTTTGAGTAGCTGATAAGTATTAGTGGGTGGAGGCAAGTAGAACTACTGTATAGTCTGGGAGAAAGGGGCACAGCTGGAGAAACTGTGCCAGCCTTCCCCAGGAGTGTCTGCGTGGTTGTATAAACTCTTATCTCAAAGTACATGTGTGTGCGTGTGTGTGTGTGTGTGTGTGTGTGTGTGTGTGTGTGTGTTTGTCAGCTACTTGGGCAGGGACACAAAGCACTGGTTGGACAGAATTTAGCTTGCCCACTAAGCAGAGATCTGGACCCTATAGTTGTGCCATTGGGGAGTCTTATTGGGGACCTGGAGAGCAAGGGAGTGGCCAGCCCCAGACTGACTGTGATCTCTGTGCACTCTTAAGGGAAATTGCAGTTTACTGTGTATATTTGTTATCCTTTCCTCATATATGGGACGCCCTCTCTGGTGTTAGTGGTGAGGATTGAGGCTTCTTGATTGCTGGGCCAGGGCACGGGCATCAGAGACTGAATGACACCCATGTCTGTCTATTTATCCATCTAGGTTTATAGGTAGAATTAAAGTAGTAATTTCCCTTGGTTTCACAGTGGTGGGTGTCTGGATTGACATCCTTGGCTTAAGCTATGAGCACATTTTTTAAAGCAAATAGGCTTGAAAAAATAAGACAAAATGATGAAAGCCATAAAAATGATTTCTTGCATCTGCAGAGGTATTGTTTTTTTTTTCTATTAGCAAATGCTTTCAGTGCTGAAGGTACTTGGTAAGTCTGTACATTCTGAAATGAGTAAAATTTACAAAAATTCCCTCCTGCATCTACAAAGGTGTGAGGCATTTTTTCCCCTTACTGCTGACCATTTGTAAATGAAGGTGAGTGGTATGCTGGTTTAAGCAACTGATTTGGGAATTCTGGGTATTTTTTGCTAAGGGAAATGCAAAATTTAAAGGTACAGTGGCAAGTAGCTCAGTGAAAAATAAGTCTGCAATTATAAGAAATGAATAAGACATAGTAGTCTTTCTAGCAGCTTTAATATGTTAATGCATTTAAAAGAATAGTGCATAATTTACTTCTGTTTAAAAGTAGTCAGCACACTTTTTCTTAGGGCTAAAAGTTAACATTTTATGAAAACATACAAGCTGCTTTTCACATCTGGGAGGAAAATACAGATGAGAAAAAATCAGACAGCAATCAGTGTAAGTGGGAACACAGGCTGCAACTTTTGGTTTAGCATGGGAAGCCTTAATTGTAGATTAGGTAATGCCCATGGTTGCAGCTGTTTATTTGTAAAAATTGTTCCTATTTTGAAGGTTAAACTTCATTTGTTGAACATGTGCATCATTTTTTGTGTTTTTTCTGATGAGGGTGTTCTGAAAATATACTTAACGTTTTTGTTTGAGAGTTTTCATTAAAGCAAAAACTAGTGATTATGTGACATAGATTCAAATGAAGATGCGAAGAGACAAATGTATAAAAGTTAAGCCTGACAAACAGTATGCAAGTAAGACCAAACAGAAAAAAACTGGAAAAATACATTAAAAAAACTGTCATGTGTAACAGGTGAGAGCAAAACGTTTCTATCATAATGGCTACTCTATATTATCTTGGAATGTAAATGGCCTTACAGGTATATACATAAAATAAGAGTACTGAATTACATTAAGAAATATAAAGTGCAAATTGCAATGTTGCAAAAGACATACTTAAAAGGAATTGAGCATGTAAAAGTGATAAAGAAAGTATTTCAGGGTGAATATTCAGCACAATGTCAGGGACAAAGAAAAAGGGGAGTAATAGTACTAATTGCTCCAGGGGCTCCAATAGAGATTTAAGAGGACAAAAAAGAAAAGTGTGGCAGATTTGTGGTAGTAAGGGGCTATTGGCAAGGGAGGAGAATTTATATGTATATTCCACCAAAATGTTATCTTTCAGCAAGGAATATTACTTATAGATGAGGGCTGGAAGTTGATTTACAATTGTAAGGACATGTCAAGGGGACCTAGAAGGGAAGATATAACAAAAGAGAATAGATTTCTGAAACACTTTATGAAAATATTTGGTATGGAAGATGTGAATTCATTATTAGAAACTAGGACATAATTTACATATTACCCAAGGTACAATAAGTAGGCTAGAATGGATAGACGTTATATTTCACATATGTGCAATTGCATTAAAAGCTTTGATGTACATCCAGTAACTATTTTATATCATGTACTGGTAAAAAACTGAAAATGTAGGGTAATGAAGTAAAAGTTAGACACTGGTACTTTTCTACCCACCTGTTAAAAAGAGTAGAGTTTAAGGAATGAATAGTGGAAATTATTCAAAAGTTATTAGGAAGATAAACATTTCTTCAACAGGGATAGCTAGTGAGTGAGATAAAATGAAATTGGAGTTTAAAAATGGGTTAAAAATAAAAGAAAAAGACACATGATTAAGAACTAATAGGAATTATTTAGATGGGGTTGGCAAAGGATAAAGTACTGCAGAAGAAGTGGAATTTCGCAGAAGAACAACTACAGAATGATAAAGAGAAAATAATTGGAAAGTGACTCGGTAAATGGCACAAAGAAACTATATCAGGTTACAAGGCAAAGAAGGAAATATAAAGAAGATAGTCTGACACCTCTCATAAGGGATGCCAGCAACAACTTGCTCACTAGTCCACAGGTCATCAAAGGCAGATGGAAAGAGTATTTCCAGCAACTTCTGAATGAAGAAAACCCCACAGAAGCTGTACTGCCCCAGAAACAGCCTACAATGAGAGAAGAAGAGGAGCCCACCCTAGAAGAAGTAAGAACAGCACTAAGGAAAGTGAATTCAGGGCAAGCAGCAGGCTCAGATGAGGTCACAGCAAATATGATAAACTGCTGGGTGAGATAGGGGAGAAATGTCTTCTGAGGGTACTAATAGCAGTGTGGAGAGAAAGGGGCATCCCACATGACTGGAGAATAAGCATATTCATGCCAGTGCACAAAGGGGACATCCACAACTGTGGGCAGTACAGAGGCATCAAACTCCTATCACATTGCATGAAGGTTCTGGAGAGGGTGATTGATAAATGGTTATGCAGGGTAGTAGAGTGTGAGATGGGAGGTGAGCAGTTCAGATTCAGGTCAGGATGCAGAACAATTGACCCAATGTTTTCAGTGAGATATATACTTGAGAAGAAGCTAGAGATGAGGAAAGAGTCCAACTGGGCATTCCTAGACTTGGAGAAAGCATATGACAAGGTCCCAAGAAAGCTGATCTGGGCAGTACTACAGTGGTTTGAAGTCCCAGAAACATGTACAGGGACCCAATGACTCAAGCACAAACAGTGTTTGGCCTCATAGAGGGGTTCCAAGTGGGAGTGGGTATACACCAGGGTTCAGCTCTGAGCCCACTGCTGTTTATACTAGTGACAGACTACATTAGCAAACAGGTCAGAGGGGACAGATCAACAAAGTCACTGTATGCAGATGATGTGGCATTACAGGTAGACTCTGAGCTAGAACTTCAGCAAAAGGTAGGAGAATGGAATGCAACACTGAAGGCACACAGGATGAAACTAAGCACAGATAAGACGGTGGTAATGGCAGCAAATTGGGGAAATCAGAAGAAGCTGAGAAAATAGATAGAAGGGAAGATAGTGGAACAGGTAAACAGCTTCAAGTATCTGGGAGGGTTGGCTGAGAAGAAGGGAAGTCTGAATGAAGAGTTCAAAGCTAGAATCAGAGGGTCTGCAGCCAACTGGCATAGAGTGTCAGGGTAGTCTATGACAGAAGAATGCCAAAGAAGATGAAAAGTAAGGTGTACAAGACAATGGTGTGACCAGTACTACTGTATGGCACAGAAACCTGGGCAGTAAAGGAAGAACATATAAAGAAGCTAGAGGTGATGGAAATGAATTGCCTGAGAAGGGTTGTAGGATGCACACTGTGGAAAAGAAAAGAAATAAGGACATAAAAGCAGAAGCCAAAGTATATCCAATTGCAGAAAAGATCAAAGAGAACAGATTACGGTGGTTTGGACAAGTGCAGAAAAAGCAGAAAACAATCTGGTGATGAAGATTTGGGACAGACAGGAAGAAGGTGACAGGAAGCGAGGACATCCAGCAAAGAGGTAGATGGATTGTGTGTAAGAAGTTCTGTGACAGTCAGGCATGAGTGGTAAAGAAGGCAGGAATGTGGCACTGAATCAAGAGAGTTGGCAACAGTTAACACGATACCCTGACCCCATGTAGAAAAAAAAAATGGGAAAAAGGGAGCTGATGATGATGACAAAGAGAAAGTAATTGAGTATTTGGATAATATGCATGAATTTAGAAATATTACAATTAAGCAGCTATTTTTACACATTTTTTGAATTATTACTTATGATGTAGGCAAATATACATTTATATAAAAGAAAACAAACCATGTTAATATGTTCACAGTTACAAACACTATTAGGCACTATTTTTTACAAAGTATCTAACCCTGCAGCATAATGACTTAAACAGCAGTAAGTAGAAAGGGTTATTGCCAAACTCTGGGAGCCTAAGGCAAGAAAAATAACCAAAGCTTCAATAGAGGTTTTTGAGCTATTTCAAAAATGTTATTAAAATTTGTATAAAACAAGGGAGTGTGGATACCAAGAGATAACACAAATGGAAATATTTATGGAAGACTTAATTATGCCATGGTTAGAGAAAGATGAGGCTCAATGACTAATAGTTAAACTAGGAGAAGATGAGATACAAACCATGATGTGCAATCTATCTGAGGGGAAAGCTCCAGGAATATAAAACTCTGGAAAATTTTGTTTAATATTATTTTGAAAGGAAGGAAGTACCAGCATCTTGGAGGAAAGCTGTTGAGGCTGTATTACCCAATGAGGATAAAGACCTTTCAGACCCAGCTCCATATAGACCAGTTTCAATTTTAAACCATGGTTATAAAATGTTTGTATCTATACTAGATAAAAGAATGGCAAAGGTGTTGCCAAAACTGACAGATATGGATCTATGTGTTTTTTTTTTTTTGGGGGGGGGCAAACATTTGACAATATTGAAAGGCCGCGGTGGTGCAGTGGTTAGTATTGTCACAGCAAGAAGTTCTCCCATTCGATTTTTGGCTGGAGCACCTTCTATGTGTAGTCTGCATGTCCTCCCAGTGGTTGAGTGACATCTAAAGACATGTAGGTAAGTGCATGCGTGAATGGGTGTGTCTTCTTTGAAGGTTGGGCATCAGGCTGGCAACTCGGCACCATAAAAATCCACTGGAAATCATTAGCAGACTGGAGTTCCACTGTGGCAACCCCTAACCAGGAAAAGCCAACAGACTTGCACTTGCAGCAAAGCAATGATGATCCAGAGGGAAGAAAAATGTAAAAAATACTGTTGCTATTGGTGCATCTTGATCCAGAGAAATCATTTGATAGAGAAAGATGGGAGTTTATGAGAAGGGCAATGGAAGCATTTGCACTCCTGATACAGTAATGAAGTTAATTAGGAGGATATATGAAAGATTGGCAGCAGGAATTAAAGTGGGAGGGTTCCTCTCCGATAAGTTGTGTTTCAACAGAGGAACAAGGCAGGGGAGTCTTCTTTCTCCTTTGTAATTAGAGACACTGGCAACGAAAGTAAGGGATTCAGAAATTCAAAGATATAGTTGATAGTATAATCAAGAAAAGCTGGCTTTATTTGTAGATGATTTTATTTTGTATTTGATAGATCCAGAAAAGGACATCTTGATGTTGTGAAATATTTTGAGACAGTTTCAAGTCTTTTTGTAATATAAAATTAATGAAGATAAAACAAATGCTATAGACATAAATTATGTATCTACACACAAAGTGATTCAGCAACATCCATTTTTATGTAGGCACAACATAATGAAGTATTTAGGAGTATGGATTAAAAAGGTGTCTGTTATGGCAGCTAAGGATACCTGAGAGTATGCTAAACAATAAATAATATAACAACTAAGATACTGGAAGCTATTGTTTATGGATATGGATAGTACAATGAATTGAAAATGTTTTTAGTACCTTTAGTTTTATATATAGGTCAGGCATTTTTTCATCAACCAGCAGGAAGTTCTAGACAACAATTAATAAAGAGCTGAACAAATTTATCTGGAAGGGGAAGAGGGCAAAAGCTAAGTGAGGTAAGCTGATCATTCCACTAGAACAAAGTGGTTTAGGATTAACTGATTTGAAGGGATATTTTAAAGCTACATAGCTATGCAGTTAATGTTCATATACATAACACAAACAGCAGTTTATAATTCAAAGTGGAAACAGAGGATGATGATGATGAAGTGGGGGGGTCAAGAAATACACAGTGACTGGCATTTTGGATGCAGATCATTAAGGAGAATGCTAAACAGCCGTACAGAATATTATATTCATAAAGTTGCAGAAAGTATTTTAAAAACTAAGCCAGCATGGGAATGGAGAAAGGAGGTTTTGCCAAGAAGAATGACTGCAAGTAGAAGAAAAGAAAATAGGCAAGAAGGGCTAGAATTTACTGGAGAAAAGGAACCAAGGTACTGAAAGCAAATAACTAGAGAGGGAAAGATAAGAGAGTGGACTGAGGTCCAGAAGAAGTTTGAACTGCAGATTAGAGACTGCATTCCCTACCATTGATATCAGAATGTAGGCAATGAAAAAGTGATTTGAGAGACCTAAGTGAAAGACCTGCTCTGGCAGAGTTTTTAGTGAAATGTAGAACAGAAGTTGCTGTTAAAATGAATAATAAGTAGGGCATATAAAATATTGCATTATAATTATAAGAATCAGAGGAGGTTAGAAAATATTGGAAAGAGAGGCTTGAAAAGCAATTTACAAGGAACAATGGGAGGATATATGTATTATTTCACAAACACGCAACAAAGTCCAGAAGGCTTAGGGTTTTTTTCCTTGGAATTGCTTTTATGGCTATTTTTGTGCACCAAGCAGTTTTCAAAGAATTCTTTCTCAGGTATATAGCAAATGCTGGAGGTGTGTTGATGAAGAAAGAGGTAACTGGGAACATATTTTTGGGAGTGTAATAGGTTGACAATTCCCCACAGAGGACTCTTGTCAGAAATATTTGAAGACCAAATGGCTGTAACTGAGGAAATTATTCTTTTGAGCAGGGACACAGGTCTGAATTGCCTCAACATAGGAAGCTCTTATTAAGTTTAATTCTGTTGGCTGTCAAATAAGTAATTAGTAGAAAGTGGAAATCAAAATGTAAACCAACAGTACTGACTGCTGCAAAAAGGATGAAAGAACTTTTAAGAGGGATCTTTAGAAAAGGGAACAAGCAAATTACATAGGAATAGATGGAATTTTCAGTGAACAATACATGCAGAATAATGTTCAGGCGAAAGAGTAAGTTTAAGAGAAAGCAAGTATTCAGCAATTTATATAGTGATGGACTGAATGTCAGTTGTTATACAGAAAGAAAACATAAGTAATGTATAATGTATGTAAATGGGAAAAATGTTAATAAGGTTTGCTTTCTTTTCTATTAATGTATGTGTGCGTATGTCTTCAGTGATAATTCAATAAAGGTATTTAATAAAAGATTCTCTTACCACAGGCAAATTCTTTCCTTTTTAAATGTATGTCAGAGGGTAAATCCTGGAGTATTTGATTAGAAGTTTTTCTCAGCTTTATAATTGCCTGATTTTGTCAGATAAAGAGGTGAATTTAATATTAATGCTCTGTTAATCTCTCTTGCTAAAGTGGACCTACACAAATATGTCCAATATAGGAATATGCAGAATTGACGTAAAGTACTGCTGAGGTAATTGTGAATAAGTCTTTTCTACTGAAAAGTCTAGATGTCCTTCGTGTTTCACTGTTGCAGTCATCACATTTGGGTTATCCTGCCAGGGTAGCCCTTGGCCGACCCGAATACCAGAGGCTTAGTATTTCTGCGTCGGTTGCTGTCTCTTCACTACTGACGTCAAGTTGTCAGTAGTATAAAGTAAGGCAGCCAGTGCCATTACATCAGTCTTTCTTGCCATGCAGCCCGAAGCAGAAGCAGTTTGCACAAGTGCCGGTTGGCCGCTACCTGAGTTCCATCTACCAAATTTAAGCTGAAATCTTCTAAAGCTAAGTACCCATGTCAAAAAAAGTTAACAATTGTCTCGCCTATGGAAAGCAAATACCACACCAAGACTTTCAGTCTTACTGCGCCACTTGTTTAGGCCCAGACCATGGCGTCCCCCACTGTCTCTTCTGTGCTTTGTTCAACGCCAGAACTATCCGTCGTCAGGCCCTTATTGTAGCTAGATATTTTTGCTTACAGTCCTCAAACTCCAATATGGCTTTGGTAAGCCATCCCACAGCAGATCTTTCTGAAAAAGCGTAAAGATAAAGAGAGAGACAGACTGCACAGGTCCAAACCTCCTGATGACACTCCTAAGCTAGTCGTCAGTTCTCCGGCCTCAGTGAGGTGCCTTTGCAGCCTCTGATGACCGCTTCTGTGGATTCGCAGGCTGCTACAAAGACCCTTTCGGAGTCCAGTATGTCGCATGACTCTTCTTCGACTAAGGATCCTGCAGTCGTCTCTACCTTAGATGGGTCTGGAGCCATTGAGTAGGCACTGGCTTCCAAGGAAGTCCTTTGCACTACCGATTCTCAACACAAACCAATGACTTATTTTGCATCTACCATTCTTTCGAAACCGACTGAGTTTCTTAGGCCCAGGGTATGAACCACACCCAAGAAACCAACGACCCAATCACAGACACCTGCTTCCTTGCCTCAGACCCAAATGCTTAAAATGGTGGAAGACCTTATCATGCTGATCAGGGGGAAACCAGGCTACCCCCTCCAAAAGGAAAAGAGATCTGTCCCCTGTAGTTTTGTCTGAAGAAGAGTCAGATGACTCTTAATGCATCTGAATATGAAGACATGCAACCCCCTCTCTGCTTATGAGGATTCTGATGCAGAGGATTCTATTTCTTCAACCTCTCCCCCAGAGGATTTTTCCTTTGGGGAAACCCTTCATACCTTAATGGAGCATTTCCAGTGGGAGAGTCAGGACTACCCTCAGTCTAAAAAGAGACTCAGGGAATTCTTAGATCTCTCACAGCACAGACCCTTGGCCACCCCCCCCCCCAGTCTTGGATGTTGTGGAAGATGTTTTCCTGGAATCCAGCTTGACTCCTGATACCCTCCATCCTGCACTCAGAAAACCAGACAGGTACTATAGAGTCCCTGACTCACACAAATTTCTTTTTAAAAACCCTACTGCTGACCTTGAGGTAATTTCTCAAGGGCCTAAAGGGATTAAAGCAACCTCTGCTAAGAATCACACCCCCTCAGACAGGGATTCCCGAGCACTGGACATATGGGGTAAAAAGCTATACACCTCAGCTACCCTTGCTATCAGGGCACTAAATTGTCAGTTCCATATGCTAAAATTTCAGCAGCATACCCTGGAACTCCTAAATGAAAAATGTCTTCCTTTCCTGCTTATGCAGAATCTAAAGTGTTACAAGAATTAATGCATTCTGCAAACTAAACACACCTTGCACTGTGGTTTTGATGCCCTAGAAGCTTCTTGCAGAGCAGCAGTCACCGGATCTGTCATTAGAAGGCATGCATGGCTTAAGGAACAGCCCTTGCCAGACCATGTCAACTCTAAATTGTTGGATGCGCCTTTGCACAAATACAACTTATTTGGCACTAAGGCAGAAGAGGTCTTAAAAAAGATGGAAGAAAAAGCAAAATCTATCCAGACAGTTAAGGATTTCTTACAGGTCCAGCCACCAAGGTTCAGCAGGTATTGTCCCATCAAGCACTGGTCTCCTCCCACTAAGCCCGTTCTGGCCAGACCCTGGGGAACCAGACCCCACCGACAGCAGCCACAGGGAATGCAGAGATCCAAGCAGTGGACTACCTCCACTTCAAAACCAGAGAGTTCTAAACCACCCCCTTATGGTAAGAATTCACAATGACTCACCTACACTAACCCCTCCCTCTGCCCACCTTCACTTACCCCTAGGAGGAAAACTCCTTTCATGCGAACACCTGGGCCACCATTACCACCGTTCCCAACATAGTGTGCCAGGGATACAAATTTTCCTTCCACACCCTTCCAACCCCAAAAGGGTTCCCAGATCTTTCAACAAACAAAAGCAAGTTCTTTCCCTGCTCTCTATGAGGGCAGTAGAGCACGTTCCTGCAGAACAGAAAGGCCAAGGTTTCAACTCCAGTCTTTTTCTGGTACCCAGAAAAAGGGCACCTGGCACCCCATCCTTGATCTATCCATTCTAAACACCTTCCTGGTGATCCCAAAATTCAAAATGCTCACCCTCCAGCAGCTGCTACCCATGCTCTCCAAAGATGCTTGGCTAGCCACCCTAGATCTAAAGGAGGCCTACCTCCACATTCCTATCAGGGAAACATGCAGAAAATATCTCTGTTTCAGGGCAAGATCTCAACACTTTCAGTTCTCTACACTTCCCTTTGGCTTATCCACTGCTCCCAGAGTTTTCACAAAATGTCTGGCTCTGGCCATTGCCGTTTGCAGACAAAGGAATATCCAGATTTACCCATACTTAGATGACTGCTTAATTCAAGCAGACAGCCAGGAAAAGCTGCTCAAGCACCTGGTCTTTGTAAAGTCCCTTCTAACCTCCCTAGGGTACACTAACAATGAAAAGAAATTCAAACTGGTGTCCACCCAAAGGATTATATTCCAGGGAGTAAGCCTGGACACAGCATCCCAAATGGCATTCCTTACACCAGAAAAGCAAATTTTCCTACTTCTGTCAACTTGCCACCAGACCCCAGTTATTTGCAAGGAAAATCCTGCAAGCTCTGGGGTTCATGGCATCTTGCATACTACTCATTCCATATGCCAGACTGCATATGAGGAAACTTCAGTGGTACCTAAAAAGCCTTTGGTGTCAACACTCTCAAGACTTGGAGACTCTTATACCTATAATTCCTTGCCTCAGAAAATATTTTCTTTGGTGGGCAACAGCATGCAACCACAACAAGGGACTACCTTTCTCACCACCCTATGCCACCCAGACCCTCACACAGATGCATCAGACTATGCCAGGGGTGCACACCTGGACAGCAGGTGCATACAGGGCCTAGCATGCCTTGATAGCTTTCAAGCCCCTTCTCTCCCCAGGGGCTCTCCTTATCAAAACAGACAACACCACTGTTATGTGGTATATCAACAAGCAGGGAGGAACTCACTCCTACCCCCTATGCAGGCTGGCCATGACCCTTTGGTACACAGCCTCTGCCATGCAACTCCACCTGTTAGCACAATTCCTACCAGGTTCTCGCAACTCTCTGGCAGACCAATTAAGCAGAAATCTTCTGGACCCCCACAAGTGGCAGCTTAACAGAAGAACCTTCACCCTAATAACTCAGAAATGTGGAACCCCGAGGTTCGACCCCTTTGCATCCCACACCAACCATTAGCTCAGCAAATTCTGCACCAGGGAGCATCACCGCATGGCTTGGGAAGTGGATATCCTGTCCTTCCCCTGGGTCAGTCTATCAGTCTATGCTTTTCCTCGACTTCCTCTCATCCCCAGGGTGCTGCTCAAAATAAGGGAGGAAAAACCAAGGACAATTCTTATACCACCAGACTGGCCTCGCCAGCACTGGTACCCCTTGCTGCGCAGCCTGTCCCCACTGCCACCATGGCATCTTCCTCAGATTCCAAACCTCCTGACCCAGAGGGAAGGGGAATTCATGCATCCCCAATTGCAGACCCTCAATTTGGCAGCTTGGCTTATTCCCTAAATCCTGATAAATCTTCCAATCTCAGTAAACAGGTTCTAGATGTTATACATGAGGCCAGATGCCCTAGCACTAGAAAGTCTTATGTGGACAAATGGAAAAGATTCTGCACCTGGATTCAGGCTAAGGGAGCCAATATGGCACAGCCCTCCCTCCCTCTTATCCTGGATTACTTAGCTGACCTGCTACGCACTGGCCTCTATTTTTCCTCTATTTAAATTGATGCCTCTGCTATCTTTGCTCATTTTCCCACTGAGCATCTTCTTTTCTCACTTTTGATCAAACAGTACCTAAGAAGGGATAGCAACTTGAGGCCACCCAGAAGAGCACCAACCCCAGCCTAGGACCTTAACTTTGTGATGGAAAAGCTCACCCTGCCCCTCTTCGAACCAGCCTCCTCTGCAGAGCTAACATTTCTCTCCTGGAAGACACCTTTCCTTCTGGCCATCACTTCAGCCAGAAGAGTCTCCAAGCTGCAAGCACTCATGGCTGTGGAACCCTTCATCATCTTTCATGCTGACAGGGTATCCCTCAGGACTAACCCGCCCTTCATGCCCAAGGTGGTGTCCAGTGTGCCTCTCAACCAATCCATTCACTTGCCCACCTTTTTTCCTCATCCCCAGAATAAGGGGGAAAGGATCCTGCACTCTCTAGATGCACACAGACAGCTCAGATTCTGTTTAGACAATTATAAATCCTTCAGAATGTCTGACAAATTGTTGGTTATCTTTGCTATCAGGGCAGAAGGCAAAGCTATCTCCAAACAAACCATTTCCAAATGGATAGCACACTGCATCCATTTCTGCCACAAACAACATGGAAAGCCTCCCCCCAATGAGGTCAGGACTCACTCCACCAGAGCAGCCTCCACCTCTGCAGCTTTCCTCAGAGGAGTCCCCACCAGGGACATCCTGGAAGTGGCCACCTAGACATCTGTTCACACTTTTAAAAAACACTACCATCTGCCTCTCTTCTCCAAATCCATGGCAGGGTTTGCCTCTGCAGTCTTGCAGGGCATCCTAGCCAGCCCCTAATTTCCTTGACTGCCTCCCCCCTTTTCCTCAGCTTTGGGAAGAATATAATACAGTTGTGTACACTTAATAGATGTAGATGTTTGAGTGTATTCACTGTTTCAGTCTTGGATGTTCATTGTGTTTCACTGTTGCAGTCATTACTCTTGGGTTATCCTGCTGGCAGGCTACCCGCAGTCGGCCTGAATTCCAAAGTCCTGGTCCGGCGTTGGTTGCTGTCACCTCCTTCCTGACGTCAGTGCACCAGGGGTATAAAATATGCAGCCGATGCCATTTTCTTCAGTCTTTCTTGCCGCGCGGTGCCCGAAGCAAAAGCATTTCGCAAGTGCCGGTCGGCCAACTCCTGAGATTTTCAAATCAGAATTTCAGAACCGAAGTCTTCATTAAAGCTAAGTACCTCGTTGGGGAAACTTTTTTCTTGCTCCAGACCGATGTCAGAAAAAGTTAACAATTGTATTTCTTGTGGGAAGCAAATACCTCATAAGGATTTTCATTCTTACTGTATTTCTTGCCTAGGCCCTGACCACGACGTTGCTAGCTGTCAGTTTTGTGCTAGATTTAACCAACGCACTATTAAGCGTCGGTTTGATTTTGCATTTCCTTTGGCTGAAGATTTAACTATATAATGCCGTTGGAACAGCTGACGACCAGAGTTTACAAAAAACGCAAGGACAAGGAAAAGGATAGGCATCCGATGTCCAAAACCGACGACAAGGCCTCCATTAGGTCAGTCGCCAGTTCACCGGTTCTCAGTGAGGCGCTTTCGCAGCCCTTGGCGCCCGCTACCTTAGAGCCACAGGCTGCATCTGACTCCCATGTGGAGCCGACTGGGCCTCTGGATACTCAAGGTATTGGACACTCAGAAATCATTCCCTCAAATGGGTCTGGAGCCGCTGAGCAGGCATCGGCTATTGAAGGTGTCTTCAGACCTACACAGTTATATGTTAAACCATCTTCAGCTTCAAAGACAAAAGACTAAAGCAGCTCTAAAGACAAAGAAACAAGTACAGCATTCTCCTACTCAGACTTCCATACCTAAAAAACAGATGCGTAAAATGGCCGAAGACCTAATTACTTTGATCAGGGGTTCCCATCCCCCTCCTGACAAGAGGCCTAGGCAAAAGACAGAATATGATTCTTCTGATCAGGTTTCAATTTCCTCCGATTCCTCTTCTGAACAGGGATATTCTTTTCCTCCCTATGAGGATTCTGATGCTGAAGAATCCATTCCTTCAGCCTCTCCTCCTGAGGATTATTCTTTTGGGGAAACTCTGCATACCATGAGGGAGCATTTCCATTGGGAGAGCCAAGATTACTCAGAATCTAAGAAAAGGCTCAGAGACTTTCTGCTATTACCTCAACACAGATCTCTTGCTATTCCACCTGTTCTAGACATTGTAGATGATGTATTTTCAGAGTACGGCCTGTCCCCTGACTCTTTACCACCTGCACCTGCTAAGCCAGACAGATACTACAGGGTCCCAGACTCTCATAAATTCCTATATAAAAACCCTGCTGCTGACCCAAAAACTATATCTCAGGGTCCCAAAGGGGTCAAAGCTTCCACTGCAAAAAACCCTGTTCCCTCTGATAGGGATTCTAGGGCACTGGACAGATGGGGGAAAAATGTTGACAAATTCTGAATGTTCAGAGAACAAGGAAATGCAGGATTTATTGCATGCAGCTGAACAAGTGGGAAGGCATACTTTGCAATGTGGTTATGATTCACTGGAGGCCTCTTGCAGGGCCGCTGTTACAGGTTCTGTTATTAGAAGGCGTGCTTGGTTAAAAGAACGGAATCTGCCTGATCATGTTAAAGCAAAATTGTTAGATGCTCCATTACAGCATGATACTTTGTTTGGTGCTAAAGCAGAAGAGGTGTTGAAGAAAATGGAGGATAAAGCAAAATCCATGCAGACAGTTAAGGATTTCTTACAGGTACAGCCACCCAGATTTAGCAGGAACTGGCCTTCAAAAAATTGGTCCTTTCCAGTGTCAGACAGGCCACAAAGAGGCCGATACAGATGTCCCAGAGGCAGATCTCAGCCCCAAGGCTCATACAGGCCTAATCAATGGGGTGCTCCTACCTCCAAAAGCGGAGAAGACAAATCGCAACCTTACAGGAAACAGTCCCAATGACTTTCCTCTCCCTGATCCAAGCACTTATCTTTTGGCAGCCCCCTTAGGGGGAAAACTAGCACTTTTTTCACCAAGTTGGCAAATGATTACCCAGGACAAATGGGTCTTGAACATAGTGTCCCAGGGCTACAGGTTCCATTTTCACACCCTTCCAAGGGCAAAAGGTATGCCAGACCTGCCACACAATCAATGGGCAGATGCACAAAAACAAATTACAGCCCTCATGGATATGAGGGCCATTCAACAAGTACCACAGCAAGAGCAGGGGCAAGGATTTTACTCGAGACTTTTCTTGGTGCCCAGAAAGGACAAAACCTGGAGACCAGTACTGGACCTGCCTATACTAAACACGTTTCTGGAGGTTCCAAAATTCAAGATGTTGACTCTACAGCAGCTACTGCCCATGCTGGGCAAGAAGGCTTAGCTCGTAACTTTGGATCTAAAAGAGGCATACCTGCATGTCCCAATCAGACAGTCTTGCAGAAGATACCTCAGATTCATAGCTGGCTCAATGCACTACCAATTCTCTGCACTGCCCTTTGGCTTATCTACTGCGCCCAGGGTCTTCAGAAAATGCCTGGCACCAGTAATTGCATTTTGCAGACAAAGAGGAATTCAAATATATCCCTACTTGGACGACTGCCTTATTCAAGCAGAGAACAAAGACATTCTTTTAAAGCATCTGGCGTTTGTAAAACGATTACTAATTTGCCTAGGGTACACAGTAAACAAAAAGAAATCAAAACTAGTACCCTCTCAAGAGATAATATTCCTGGGTGCAAGCTTAAATACAACTGCCCAGATGGCTTATCTCATGCCAGACAAACAAAGGCAACTGACTTCTTACTTCAAAAAGTTGGCAACAAAGACCCATTTATCTGCAAGGAAAAGCCTGCAGGCCTTGGGCTTCAAGGCCTCCTGCATTCTACTAATTCCATATGCCAGACTCCATATGAGGAAACTACAATGGTATCTAAAAAGTGTTTGGACTCAGCATTGCCACAGCCTGGAGACAGTAATTACCCTCATTCCCTGCCCGCAACAGGAGCTTCGATGGTGGGCACAGGCCTGTCACCACAACAAGGGTCTGCCATTCACTTTACCCACAGCCAGACAAACACTGACAACGGATGCATCAGATTATGCCTGGGGGGCCCATATGGCAGGAAAATGTATTCAGGGCACATGGCCTGCAAGCCAAATGCATCTTCATATCAATCAAAAAGAGATGCTAGCTGTTCAGAATGACCTGACAGCTTTCAAGGATCTACTTCATCCAGAACAGCTACTGATAAAGATGGACAATACTACGGTCATGTGGTACATAAACAAGCAGGGAGGCACACATTCCTACCCCCCTCTGCAGACAAGCAATGACCTTGTGGGGCACAGCATTGACTTATCAAGTTCACCTGCAAGCACAATTCCTGCCATGAAAAACAAATACTCTGGCAGACGAACTAAGCAGAAACCTCATGGATCCCCACGAGTGGAAACTTGATCCACAAGTCTTCAGAATGATAACAAGGAAATGGGGATGCCCAGACATAGATCTATTTGCCTCCCCTCACAACTGCCAATTACAGAGACTTTGCACAAGGATTTATCACAAACAAGCATGGAAAGTGGATGCCCTATCCTTCAGCTGGAAAAACCTGACAGTATATGCCTTTCCTCCACAGCCTCTTCTTCCCAGGGTACTCCTAAAGGTCAGACAAGAGAAGCCAAAAATGATACTGATTGCACCAGACTGGCCACGCCAGCACTGGTACCCAATCCTAAAGAGCTTGTCTCAAGGTCCAGCATGGATATTGCATCAAACTTCTCACTTTCTGACCCAACAAAACAATCAGATCCTGCACAGCCAACTCAGGACCTTAAATCTGGCAGCATGGCGGATAATGTAGCCATTCAGAACACTCCTCTTTCAAAAGCTGTTATGGATGTTATCTTGGAGGCCAGGAGGCCCAGTACCAGAAAATGTTATGCAGAAAAACGGAAGAGATTCTGTGCTTGGAACCATGAACAATGCATTGACATGTATGTACCAAACATTCCTCAGATTTTACAATACCTAACTGAGATGCTGGACAAAGGCCATTCCTTTTCATCAATTAAGATTCATGCCTCTGCCATTTCAGCCCATTACAATATGGAACCACCTATCTTTTCTCATCCTTTAATAAGGCAGTACCTCAGAGGGGCCAAAAACATCAGGCCTCCAAGGAGAGCACCAATTCTGGCATGGGACCTCAATTATGTCTTGGAAAAACTCACACTGCCTCCTTTTGAGCCAGCATCAACAGCTGATATAAAATTCTTATCCTGGAAAACAACTCTGCTCCTAGCTATAACCTCTGCAAGACGAGTCTTGGAGTTATAAGCACTCAGGGCTGTGGAACTTTTTTATCATTTTTCATCCGGACAGGGTTTCTCTGAGTACAAACCCTACATTTATGCCTAAGGTGGTGTCCAGTGTGGCCCTCAACCAAACTATTCACTTGCCTACCTTTTATCTAAACCCTCAGAACAAGGGTGAGAAAATTCTGCATTCTTTGGACATACACAGACAGCTACGCTTCTACTTGGACAGAACTAAAGCTTTCAGAAAGACTGAGCAACTTTTAGTGTCATATGCTGCAGGATCACAAGGAAAGGCTATTTCAAAACAGACTATTTCTAAATGGATAGGTCATTGCATTCATTTATGCTATTCTCAGCATGACAAATCAGTGCCTAAGGGCATTAGGCCTCATTCTACCAGAGCAGCAGCCACTTCAGCAGCCTTCCTCAGAGGAGTACCAACCAAAGACATCTTAGAGGCTGCAACTTGGAGTTCAGTGCACACTTTTACAAAGCACTTCCACTTACCTCTTTACTCTAAATCCAGAGCAGGCTTTGCCACTGCATTTCTGCAGAGCCTCATAGCCTCTCCTAATCCTGTTTAGCTCAGCTACCCATCCTCAGCTTTGGGATTCAACCCAAGAGTAATGACTGCAACAGTGAAACACGATGAACATAGTACAGTTGTGTACCTACCATAAATGTAGATGTTCGAGTGTATTCACTGTTGCAGTCCAGGTTACCCTCCCTCTGTCCTCCTTTTCTTTTGCTGGGGTTTATCTGTACTTCTCTATCCTATACAACCTATGTTGTGTATTTGCTTGTAGATGAAGGAAATGTTACTTTAGTGCATATATGTTTATTGGCATAATATATTTAGCCTACCCTTTTGGGGGCACCTGACATCTGGGGCAAGAAAAACTGAAGAAAATGGCGTCGGCTGCATCTTTTATACCCCTGGCACACTGACATCAGGGAGGAGGTGGCAGCACCCAACGCCGGACCAGGACTTTGGAATTCAGGCCGACTGTGGGTAGCCTGCCAGCAGGATAACCCAAGAGTAATGACTGCAACAGTGAATACACTCGAACATCTACATTTATGGTAGGTACACAACTGTACTTTTCCCTTCCTCCATCCCTCTCTTTTCTCTTCTCCTACCTTACAAGGGAATTATTGGTATTTACTTTCTACTGGTAGGGTTCTTGGGGTCCTACTTGGGGGCTCCTGACAGGTTAGGGCAAGAAAAACTGATGTAATGGCGTCCGCTGCCTTACTTTAGACTACTGACGACCTGACATCAGTACTGAAGCGACAGCAAACGATGCAGAAATACTAAGCATCTGGTATATGTGCCGGCTGAGGGCTACCCTGGCAGGGATAACCCTAATATGATGACTTCAACAGTGAATACATTCGAACTTCTACATTTATGGTAAGTATACACAACTGTACTTTTCTCGTCAGAATCACAGTGTTTATACCTGGCAGAGGTAGTTTCCAATACTTTAGTATGGATATTTCTTTAAATTCGATTAAAGTCTTGTGTTGTTAGCCATCTGTACAAATTGTAGTGAATGGTTTTATCAGACCCAATTAATATTATGAGTAGAGTAAGACTAGGGTGTCTCTATATTTGTTTTTTTTTTTTTTAAACGTTATCACTATATTCGTTTAAAATGTATATCGAATTACATTTAATGCAACAGTCAACAATTTCATTGACATTTAAAATTCCACTAACAGCTTTCTTGAAAAAGACATACAAAAATACTAAAAAATCTGTCATTTTTGAAATATCAATTTAAAAATTAAACCCATTAAAGTCAATTTAATTTCCAATAAATAGCACCTACTCCTGTGTAAATATGATCGAATTATAAAAGCTAAAAATACATTAGAGTTTAAAATACATAGGTTTTGCTGCATATTAAAGTGCCAAAACTATATTGCTGTTCATGGAAGCTGATTTAAACAAATGGACAAAGATGAAATATTCATTCTTATAAAAAGGAATGAGTAAATTAATTTCCAAACATTCTATATGGCATTATGTCTACCTGTCATCAAATTCCTATTCAAAACCATGCTCTCAACAATGGCTAAGTTTATATGCTTGCCTGTATCTATCTATCGATATATCTATATATATATATATATATATATGTGTGTGTGTGTGTGTGTGTGTGTGTGTGTGTGTGTGTGTGTGTGTGTGTGTGTATAAAATATGTGTTTGTGTGTGTGCGTGTGTGTTCGTGTATATATATATATATATATATATATATATATATTTATATCTATATATATGTGTGTATATATATATATATATATATATATATATATATATATATATATATATATATATATATATTCACTTTGAATCATCAAATATTCAGAACATCGAAATTCTGATCATCGAGACCAGAACATCGATGTTCAGAACATTGAAGGTTCAAAATGAACCAGAAAATCAACAAAAAAATCACAAACACTACGTTATGCCCCCCTGCACACCCCCCCTACTTTAATATTCCAACTCCGAGATCACACTGCAGTAAGGTAAGGGAAATCTCCCATTTACCGCTATATGCGGTAGCACTTAACGGGAGATTTCCCGTACCCTACCTGCATTGCCAACACTCAGATGGCACACACACAACATGCAGGGCACCTTGCTGCCCTCCATACACACCCAACATTCCACAATCTCACTTACCTGGCACCTTCACTTTAAACCTTCGATGTTCTGAACATCGATGTTCTGGTCTCGATGATCAGAACGTCGATGTTCTGAACATTTGATTATTTAAAGTGAACCCATATATATATATATATATATATATATATATATATATATATATATATATATATATATAAGTATACACACAAACACACACACATATATATATTATATATATAATGTATATGTATATATATATATATATATATATATATATATATATATATATATATATGTGTGTGTGTGTGTGTATATGACCTATTCTAAATTAAATGTTCTTAAACAACATGGAAATGTAAACCTACTAGACATATTATTTAATCAGTGACTCAAGCAGGCTTCTTTGACCAATTTTATGTAACTAAGGTAGTATTTATGTAAACCTACCTGAGTGAGTCTGAAGTCTATGGTTAATACACAGAGAAACGTGACCCTCTAGCTCTTCCTTTCATATACTCAGAACATTAAAAGTGCATAGTCTTTCATAAATATAGTTCAATCCTGAAAAAAATAAGTAATGATTATATTTTCTTTCAATCCATTCATTAAAAAAAATTTTACTGGCACGTAAATTTTTGACCTGTTGCAATTCCCACT
Source organism: Protopterus annectens (assembly GCF_019279795.1). Taxonomy (NCBI): domain Eukaryota; kingdom Metazoa; phylum Chordata; order Ceratodontiformes; family Protopteridae; genus Protopterus; species Protopterus annectens. The sequence continues at coordinate 741,975,626 of NC_056744.1, forward strand.
ACTTAACAATAAAACAGTTTCAGATATTGCATCTAGCAAATTAAAATGCACAAAAAACTGAGATTAGATATGGTACTAGTTAAGGGTTATTTACCCATAATAAATTTTTATGGAACAGTGTGAAATCTAAATTCTAATGCTGTAATGCTGATTGAATTCAAGTGATTTTTTCCCAACTACTGTATTTAGCTCTTATGTCAACTAAAACAATTTCAGATTTGTATAAGTTATTAACATGACAGTATATATTACTATTGCTCAATGTGGATAGTATATAACCCTGAAACGAATCATACTTCAAAAAGGCAAAACAGTGGGGGAGTTGGCATAATGGTTTAGGTGCTTACCTTAGAGACATAAGATGTGGGGTTTCACACAGGGTAATTGGCTAAGCTTAAAATGGCCCACAAGGACAGTTATCCTTGTACTAATCCAGATTTGACAGACATGTGTATGTGTGTGAGAAAGAAAATATCATACCTGTAACTTAGGTAATGCAGGTGTTTTGCGTATTTTCTGGGAATCACATATGAAACGAGTGGAAACAGTTCCAAAATAAAATAATTTAGGATTGTTGAATAATAGTTTTATTTGGAAAGGTGCAGTTCTATATATTCTTCCCAAGTAATTTAGAAACAAAGCATTTATAAAGTTTTCAAGATTTTATGGGCCTCAATAACATCCTGGGATGCTGCCTGAACAGTCTAAAATATAACTTATCAGGACCCCTCGAGCTACTATTTAACCATAATCTTTACAGCAGGCTTTGGGCCACGAGAATGGAGGTCTGTGACAGTCATCTCCTTTCGTAAGGCAGGACCTTGGCTTCAACAGATCCTGGAAACTATTGATCCATTAGGCTAACTAGTCTTATTTGGAAAGTCATGGAAAGAATTATCATAGAAATTATCAGCATGGACATAGGAGACGTCAAGACACTGGATCCATCCCAGTTTGGCTTTGTCAAAGCTAGACTATGCTTACTGAACATGGTGGACTTCTTTGAAAATGTCACTAAGAAAGGATGTTAAAATGTGAACTCTACCTCTTTAAAAATAACCTATGAGTCATCTGGAATAACAACAAATTCAGAAACACCAATTTTTTAAGAGTTTTTATATGTGGGTAAGACCCCCTGCTACATGTTACTTATTTAGTTATTTATTTATTTATTACAGTTTGATGCCCGGGGAAGTCCACTGGGCCAAGAAGAGCCTGTTTTCAGTGGAGGGCCAGGGAGAAAAGCTCCATAGGTGATACAATACACTATATGAGTTCTTAGACAATTATATAGACGTTATAATCATGAATATCAAGCAAGGTATATACAATACTGACAAAGTAGGATGAAGTACAAAGTATGAGAGTAATTATGTTTGAATACAGAGTGCAGCAGTGGCAGTGGAACAAAACAAAATACATGTTCAGGCTGTAGCCATTAACATCTGGAGAATTAAGGATTTTTTTTTTTTAGCTGTCAAAAGTAGATGGAAGTAGAGGAAGATATAGTAGAAAATAAGTATGTCTAGTAGATAGTAGGCAAGCATATATGAAGAAATGAATGTGTTACAGAGTGGCTGAAAGTATGCTTTAGAATGGCAGTGAGGCTAGTTGTTATTTACAGAAAAGACATAGTAACCAATACCGAAGTAAAGCTGTATAAGATGGTGGAATATACTAAAAAAGATAAAAGAAAAAAAGAAAGAAAAAGTAGAAGTTTAGCAGTGGAGGTAGAGGTTTAGTTGAGTGGAAGGTTGCTAAGTGGTGAGAAAAGGGGGTTGATGAAATGATGGTAGTGGGGGACTCAAGTAGGAGAAGAACAGGAACATATCCAATTTGATAATAGGTAGGAATGTAGGAGAGATTTGAAGATGGTGTGGTTAGGGGTGTTACGAAGGGAGGAAGGGAGAGAGTTCCATAGTTTGGCTATGGAGTAAGATAGTAGAAGTTGCCCAGGGGGCTGGGAAGGTTTGTGGAAGTTTAAGAGATTTTGATTTTCTGATCAGAGTGAGCAGTTGGGTATGTAGTGGGCTAAGGAGGAGGAGAGAGCAGGGCACCTGGATGGCTTGAACATGAGTTTATGGGCAGTGGTAAGCTTTAGAAAATTCAGGTAGTTAGGAAGTTCTAGCCACTGTAGAGATTAGAAGGAGTTGCAATGCTGGAATGGGTTTTTGGAGTTGGTGGCGAATTTGCAGATTTTATTGTAGTAGGAATCCAGTTTGGACTGTAAGCCAAGTTGGAGGATGTTGAGTAGGGGGGGTGCCATACATTAAAGAGGGGAGAAGGTAGGTGGAGGCTAAGTCTTCCTGGTGGAGGGAGTCAGGTAGCTGCTGTGTCAGTATAGGAGTCCTAGTTTTTGGTGAGTTTTTATAATTGCTGTTTGAATATGGATGTTGAATTTCAGATGCTCATCAATGATGATACCTAGGAGTTTGGTGTGAGACACAGTCTCAAAGGGGGTGTTATTTTGGCTAGTTATCAAAAAGGAGGTGTTGTCAATTACTGAGTTTCTGGAGGGAGTAAAGATCATTAGTTTTGTTTTGTTTGCATTCAGGACAGGATGGTTGTTATGCATCCAATTTTCAGTTTTAGTGAAAGCAGATTGGGTCTTTAGTTGCAAGTTGAAGGGGGAGCCATCAGTGCAGATGATGGTAGGATCATCTGCTTACTAGATGAGGGAGGACTCAGGGACTGAGTGGTGAAAGTTATTAATGAATATGTTGAAGAGTAGGGGGACGAGGACAGAGCCTTGGGGAATGCTGGTGGAGGTTTGCAGAAAGGGGGATGTAGCTGATTTCCATTTTATAGCCTGCAGCCTTTCAGAGAGGAAGCTAGAGAACCAGGATGTTGTAGAAGGGGATAGGTTGAGATGGGAGTGTTCGGACAGGAGAATGGGGTGGGAGACGGTGTCAAAGGTTTTGGATATGTCTTGGAAAAGAGAGGATATGAGTTTGCCAGAGTCATGAGCATGGTTGGTGCATTCTAGGAAGGAGAGAAGGGCAGTGATGGTACTGTGACCTGGGCAGAAACCATGCTGGGTGGGGGTAAGGAGGTTATTGTGAGTTAGGTATGGCATGAGTTGTGCATGAATACATTTTTCAGGGATTTTTGAGAGTGGAGGAAGGATGGCAATGGGCCTCAAGTTGATAATGTCAATATTTTCATCTCCCTTATGGAAGGGAATAATGAAAGCTTGTTTCCAAATTGAGGGAACATGGGATCCTTGTATGGAGTGTTTATTAGGATGGAGATTGGCATGGCTAAGCTGTTGGCTGTTAATTTGAGGAAGGATGTGGGTAAATTATCTGGTGCATTATGGCAAGGTTTTAGCCGGAGGAGGAGTTTTTTAGTGTTAGTGGGGATGGGGTTGAGTGTGAAAGTGAGAGAATTATGTGTGTTGTCTGAAAAGAGGGTGGTGGATGGAGGGGATTTGCTGGGGGGGGGGGAGCTGGAAGTTCATTTGGATATACATTCCACAAAGAAGGAGTTGAATGATGTGGCTATTTCTAGGTCAGAAAGGTTAGGGTTGGGACAAAGGATGTCTTTGTTACCGGAATGGGGGAGGGAGGACATAGTACTCCAGAACTTATTTGGTTGGAAGAGTGTTCAGATTGAAGCTTTGTGTAGTAGGATTTGTGGTCTCTAGTTATTAATTTATTTACGTTGTTGTGGACTTGTTTGTATTCTAGTAGTGTACTGGGTAGTTTATTGTTTTGGTATTGTTTCCACTTTTTATCTGTAAGGGGCATGGTTAGCTTGATTTCTTTTGATATCCAGGGGGAGATTTTGGATCTGATCCATTTGGTTCTGGGGGGAGCATGATAGTCAAGTGGGTTTAGAAATGTATTGTTAAAGTGGATGATGGAATGGTCTAGGGGAATGGCTTTTAAGGGGGTCCATTCAATTAGTTTTAGACAGTCAAAAAAATGTGTGGGTTTAAATTAGAGAGGTTACAGGTCTGAATATAGTGGTGGTGTTTTTCAAGTAGAGAGGGGTGCTGGTCAACGAAGGCAGGAAGGTGGTCACTGATAGAGTCTGGGAGGATGCCTGAATTTGAGATTAGGTTAGGGTGAGATACTAAAATCCAATCAAGGATGGAGCCAGAAGTTCCATCCTTATTTGGCCTGGTGGGAGAGTTAATTAGTTGGGTGTAGTTATAGAGGTTTATAGTTTGAGAAGAGGATTGAGAGTTGATAGTGGACCAATTAATGTTTACGTCACCTAGGATAATTGATTCATTTTTGATGTTAGAGGAGAACCAGGAGAGGATATCTTCTAATGTTGAGATGTTGTTGCTGCCAGGAGGGGTATATAGGAAGGCTAAGCAGATAGCTTTGTGATTGCTGACTTTTAGATGGGCTAGAAGTAGTTTGGAGTTATTGAACCTAGGGATGTAATTGATGTGTGGGGTAACTGTGTAGGAGGAGGAGTAGACTATGGCTACACCACCTCCTTTCTTGTTGGGTCTGTCAGTGCAGATCATTTGGTAGCCGAGTGGTAGGATTTCATTGTCTTTTATGAATGGCTTTAGCCAGGTGTCTGTGATAGCAACAATGTCAGAATGATTGTGTAAGAGCCAGGCGTGTAAGGTACGGAGTTTATTTCAAAGGCTTTGAGCATTAATTGTGGTGAGACAAATGGACTTGGGGTTTCTAGGGTGTGAGGGAGTTGGATGGTTGGTGGGAGGGGAGTTGCTGGGGTCAAGGTTGGAATGGATGTTGCCAGAAATTGACAGGGAGATTTGATGAAGTACGAGTATTGTATAATCTAAAGTGGATGGAGCTTGTAAGTATGGGTAGATAGTATAGTTGTTGGGGTGTGGGAGATGGGGAAGTTGGGTGAGGGAAGCGTAGGTAGGGTTTTGAATTTATATAATAAAGTTGTGATGGAGGGGTAGAGTTCAGGAGGTATGGAGCCGAAGGCAGGTGAGATGGTGTGTTGGTAAGTGGATTTGTAGTGAGGTGGAGGAGAGAGGTAGGGGGTTGGGAGTTGAGTTAAGGAGTTTAGGATGGAAAGTAGTGTCAAGAGTATTGCTAGTTGTAGGTGGGGTATGGGATGGAACATGGTGAAGATGGGTTAGATAATGTAGGATGGGAGTGTGACTGGTTTGAGGTGTTATTAGGTGACTGGGCTATAGGTGGTGTGGGAGGAGCTGAGGATAGTTAACTGTGGGAGTTGTGTGGGTGGCTGGGAATTGGGGACAGGGTAGGGAAATGGAGCGGAAAGAACACTAAACAATAAAAGTGGACCAGGAAACTATGAAAAATAATCAGTCACTTAAAATACAACAGGTAAGTGCCAAACAGTAGCTTACAGGACAAAGTTTCTAAAAAAACAAATAACAGAATCTATTATGTAAAAAACAAAAAGTGAACGTTAAATACTATAATAATTAACATTGAGGGGGGCCCAAGGGATTAACGTCTCAGTTAGAGTGCTCACTGGATCCCATTAAAAATTAAAAACAAACATAAAAAATAAAATAAAATAAAACGTACACTGTAAAAAAAGGCAGAGAACAAACTGGGTGCAGTAAAACAGTCAGGTAAAGGTAATCCTTTATAATTGCCACAATTCTGAATTGGGGCATGACCAAGAGCAGCTCACTTAACTTTTAGGCATGAAAGACTGCAAAACTGAATGGGAAGATGCAGGAGTTGATAAAAATGAAGTGCTTCAGGTGTTCTCCCTAAAAGTGCAACAACCCAACACTTTACTGTTAGTTTGATAGCTCCCAAACAAGTTAGGCAGATAGAGCTGTAAGACAAAAGGAAAAAAGATTTGGAAAGAATAACAACGATCAGAAAAATTAGGAATAGAGAGAGTAGTCAGAAAACAGGTAGCACTAAACAAAAGTACAGGAAACGAGAGAGATAGAAAAGAAACAGAAGAGATATGAACATAAGGAGACAGAGTAGGAGAGAGCAAATAGGGGAATCTACAAGCAACCAAGCATGGACAAAATACAGAGAGGAGAACCAGTTAACTACTGCTGCATATAACACAGAAACTACATAAGACCATCCAAAAAAACATCTTATCAAACAACATAATATACCTAAACTACACAACTATTCAAAAAGTTATATCACATATGACTAAAATTATATATGGTAACATAAGAGTTTCTGAAGGAGGAGGAGTTATATAAGGTACAAGAAGTATTGCAGTATAGCTACAGTGCAAGTAATAGCAACTTTATGAAATTACTAGTTAAAGTAATAATAACATTTAGAGTAAGTACATCAACACACAACAGTATATAATAAGCAATTTAGAGAAAAATAGAGAATGTACACAGTGAGCACACCAAACGAAACATTGGTCCACTACCGGTAACTGAAATAGCTTTTCAAAATTGGCGCTCTTTACAACAGCTGGTTAAGTAACCTCAGAATAACTGTTAGGCAAAAGGAGGGGCAATAGAAGGCTTCAAAACTAAGAGAAAAGAACACTGGGAAATGTAAGCACAAACCCTAGTACATATTAACTCTTGACATCTCTGGACGTCAGGGCAAGAGGAGTACTCTGAGAAACTCTATGTATTCCTACTATGAGAAACTCTGTTTATTCCCTATTTACATTTTCTTACACTTCTGTGGACTGCAATTAACATACTTGAACATCTAACAGGCTCCACTTCTGATTCTGCTCTAGAATTACTAATTTATGCAAACCTTTTAAAGATCACAGTATTTTTTTGTAGTTACTTTGCTTCCTCAGCATTTATGTTTTTACTGGTATCTCATTTTATCAAACCACAGTCCTCCTTCTGGTATCCACTTTTTCTGAATCTTATTTTAACCATCAGACACTATGCAACATGTATAAAAATAACAAATGCAAGCAGATTCCAGACTCTGAAATGCGTCAAAGAACTGCATATTTCACTCACACAGTGTATGAAAACGAATCCATACATGGACAGTCTAAGATAAGTGCCTGTATTCAGCAAAGCAGAAACTTAGCTTATACTTTTAGGAAGTAAGTATGGAAAAGATGACCATTGATTTTCCATGCACTACATCTATAGGTTATTAAAGTCCAAGTTCATTGAATTTCATCAGCTTTCATTTCAGTGTGCATTAATTTCATATGTTGCACCCTGCAGTGTGCTGTTCACTTATTTCACTTACAGTATGCAACCTGCTATAAATATATTTAAAATGTCTGAACTATTTTAGGACACCACAGCAGAGGCATGTTTCTAGGCTATTGCTCATTTCATTTTCTCACCTACTGCAGGTTATATTATACACTGTTACTGTGCATTCAGGACCTTTCTTTGTCACCGTGTACACATTACAGAAGGCAAATGTCAAAAGTTTTAAGAAAAGTGTACAAACACTCATTTTATAGTTTCATTGTATGGATAATGTAATGGAAACTGTTAATTAATTACATTTACCTTGTGATAATTCTGGCTGAACATTTACCTTGTGATAATCCTGGCTGAATTGCCAAATCGCTGTAATAAAAGCCAGCTGAAATGAATGGATTGTCAGTTTAATTTTGGATGAGCAAATGTAGCATAATCTAAGTAAGACTACTAAAAGGTGATCTCTGAGTTGTTTGCCACCTGCATATAATGAAAGCTAATTCATTGGATAATTGTAATGATAAGTTTAATTCTTGCCAGTGGACTAGTTCTTCAGTGCAGCAGTCCATAATCTAATTATTAAGGACATTTACGTACGTGTTTTTACTTTCAAGCACCAGTTTTTGTTATGTTGATCCCCTTTCATCTACTGCATTTTTATGTCTTTACTTTCTTTTCCGTAAGTTCATAGGTAGGTACCAGGCTATCGGCCCTGGGGTCTATAAAAGCCTAGCCAAAAAGGTTCCCTTGCTTTTGCCACCCAAGAAAATTATTGTCCTGTACCCTTATCGATCAGTGCCACATAAGTGATCCTGGGGTGAATTTTCTATTTTCCATCCAGTCGTCAAGATTTTTCTTAAAGAGGCCTAATGAGGAGCTTTGCTTGACATGAATGGGTAGTTTGTTCCAGAGTATGGGAGGTCTCTGGAACAGGAATCTATCTCTCCAGCATGTTCTGTTTATTGTGGTGACAAGGTTTAGGTCCCCGGAGCGTGTGGTTTGAAGAGACTGGGATTTCTTTAAGTGTAGCATGTCTAACAGCTCTGGGTTTCACATAGCTTTGTATGTTAGGCAGAGATCGCCTCTGAGTAAGCGATATGCGATGGAGTAGAGCCGGAGTTTTTTGAGACGGTCTGCGTATGGCATCTGTTTGAGGCCGGTAATCCTCTTAGTGAGGTACTTCTGTGGCCTTTCCAATTGTTGTAGGTGTCTTGTGAGATACATGCCAAACAGGGCATTGTACTCTATAATGGGTCTGATGAGGGGTGAGTAGAGAAGAACAATGACCTCCTTTTTCTAGAGGAGAACCCTTTTGTGATGAGGTGTGCCACGTAGAAGGATTTTCTGACTACTGTGGCGATGTGGTTATCAAAGGAGAGGCTACTGTCAACTTGTGTCCCAAGGTCTCTTATCACACTTTCGGTGTTTAGTGAGCTACTGCCTATGTGATAATTCATGGGTACCAAGTTTTTCCCAAAGGGGATGACAGTGCACTTCTTGGCATTGATCTTGAGGCCATGACGTTGACACCAAACATCTGTCTCTGTGAGGCCCTTTTGTAGAATGTCTACATCATTATGTGATTCTATTATGGTTCCCAGTTTGCAGTCATCTGTGAACTTTGTTAGCCAAAGACCTTCTGTGTTGGCCTGCACTTCAGAGAAGTAGATGCTGAACAGGAGAGGACCCAGGACCAGACCCTGTGGTACTCCACTCGTCACTGGTCTGAAGTCGGACTTGAAGTCACCTACTTTTACTGTGTGGGTTCTGTCAGTGAGCCAGTTGACCACCCATCTTGTGACATAGGGATTTATGCCCAGTTTAGTGAGTTTATCTATAATTCCAGAGTGGGGATGGTATTGAATGCCATGGCGAGGTCAAGATAAGCTGCATGCACTACCTTGCCCTCATCTATGGCTCTGGTGACTGCTTCAAAGAAGTCAATTAGGTTTAGTAGACATGATCGACCTTTTAAAAACTCAAACTGAGTGGGGTCCAGGGTTTGGAAGTTACCTATGTCTTTTGTTTATAAGCTCCAAGATGATATGTTCCATGGCCTTGCAGACCAGGCTCGTCAGGCTAATAGGGCAGTAGTTTCCGGGGTCCATATTGGCAACCCCCTTTGTGGAGTGGGATAACCATCACTGTGCGCCATTCAGTAGGCACACAGCCTGAGGTGAGGTTATGATTGAACATGATACTTGGGTGGGGTGCTAGTTTGTTCTGTAGTACATGCGGTACGCAGCCTGGGATGTTGTCTGGTCCTATGGATGCTGTGTTCTTGACTTTGCAGAGTGTGTTCTTTACTTGTTCATCCAAGATTACAGGGGCTTTGCATTCTTCCGGTATTAAGATGGGCCCTTTGGAGGGTGAGAGGGGGGTAAAGTTAGCAATGAACCTATCTGCCAGGATATTGGCAATATCAGTTGTTTCTGTATATTTAATGCCATTGTACTGTAGCTCAGAGCAGATCTGAGTATTGCCATTGAGATTCCTGATATAGCTGTTGAATGCTTTGTGGTTGTCTTTGGAATCAGTGGCAATTTTATTTTCATAACTGACTTTGGAGGATTGTATGAGGGATCTCAGCTTCTTGCTGAGGCTGACCAGGGAGTTCCTCCAATCTTGGGATTTTACTCTTTTTTGCAACAGCTTCTTCCTTCTGTTGTAGAGTTTGTTTATGGCAGGGAACCACTAGATTAGCTTCCTTTTTTTGGAGGATAGCATCTTGGTTCTGTTGGGGATGGCACGATCCATGCACTCATGTATGTGCTTATACAGTGCATTTGTGTAAGATTCTGCATGGGTATCGTGAAGTTTGCCACTTCTGTCTTAAGAAGTATGAAGTTGGCTTTGGAGTAGTTTTTGATGGTGGTTTCCTTAATGGGGGATGGGGGTGGGATGTGGATGTCTAAGGGGATTAGCCTGTGGTTGGATCTGATCAGCGAGGAGTTGACTTCTGGCGTGGAACACCTGTTACCCATATTGGTAATAACCAGGTCCAGGATATTGCTGCCACTGGTGGGGGTGTGGACAAGCTGATCCAAGGCGTTGGAATTTATGGATACCAGAAAACGTTGAACGAATGAGTTGGTACATGAGTAGTTTTCCCAGCTGATGGTGGGGTAGTTGAAATCGCCCATAATTAAGGTATTGGGTTGTACCTTAATATTTTCCAGTATCCATTTGGAAAGGACGGATGACAGCTGCTGAAAACACACTGAATATGTTCTGTCCTTTCTGGCAGTGAACCAGAGTTTTGCATCTCATAAGAAACATGAATTTTAATAGCAAACACTGACTTGCACTGTAGATAGAATGAATCAACACTGGTAAATGAAATGTGTTCAAACTAAGAGAAGTTCATTACATGGACAGTTTTGCAAAAACTGCACTATTGCAAGATCCAAGGTTGTGATGTCCCGGGGAAATTGTCTTTTCCCCATTGTACAATGACCTTGGAAGAGAGGGTGATGCTGCCTGAATGGTGGGTGCCTGGGCATGCCAACCCAGTAAAAAAAATGTTCAAATCATGCATAATTTTTCTAAATGTGATTCTCTCTCTTTAAGCACAAGCATAATGTGATATGAATCATGTGACATACCCAGGAAGAAGGAAACACTAGCAGCCAGCCAAGGACGGTTCAGTTGACAAATTCTGATCATAAGAATAATAGAAAATTCAAAGATATTGAGTCTTGCAGTCATTATGCCTTCTCAGTTCCTATCCTAGACCATACCGCACCTTTTACGGAAAGCTAGAGCAGTTAAACCCAGGGTAAATTTATGAATACCCATCCAATTAGCCAGGTCCTGTTTGAAGGAAGACAGTGTACCGCACTGCTTTATCTGCAAGGGTAATCTATTCCAGAGGTAAGGGAGATGCTGAGTAATGAATCTGTCTCCCCACCTTATTTTATTTATCTACTGAAAGAGGTTTAGATTACTTTTTCTGGTATGTGTGGGACTGTCTGATTCACAAAGATACTAGAGATTCTGGACTACTGGGTCCCTGGTTGCACAGAAGACAAGCCATAGGTCTCCTCTGAGGAGGCTATAAGACACAAAACAGAGAGGTACAGTACTTCTAGTTTCTCTGGTAGCCTAGGGATTTTAAGGTTGTGATCCTCTTTGTTAAGAACGTCTGAGGTCTTTCCGACTGTTGCACATTTCTGGTAAGGTACATCCTAAAACAGCATTGTATTCTATAACTGGTCTGATTTCGCTGAATGTAACCTTTTTAAATCTTGGTGATATTCCTTTCGTGATCAGCTGTACCAAGTAGAAGGATTCCTTGACAACTGTTGTTACATGATTATCAAAGGAGAGGGGAGGTTCAGCCCAGGTTTCTAACTACATTTTGATTTTGAAGTGGGATATTGTCAGTGTTATATGCTGTAGGGATGATTTGTCTTGCCAAGTGCAAAAAAAAAAAAAAAAAAGTTGCATTTTTTTTGCATTTAACTTAAGCCTATTTTTAGTACACTACACGTTTATAAGCTCCTGCTGGAGGGTTTCTGTGTCGAGGAAGGGGGGTGGTTGACAATGACTCCCAGTTTCCAGTCATCTTCAGACTTGGTTAGTCATTGTTCTTAGTTTTTATTTATTTACTGACATTTGATTACTGGGAAAGTCCAACTGGGTAGAAGTCCATTTTCAGTGGAGGCCGGGGGAGGAAAGCTCCAAATGATTACAAAGCATTTTAAGAACAGTAATTTTACAATCTTCAACAATAAAACAAAAAATATCTGCAGTTTAAATAGTTATAACAAATTGGTGATGATCTAAAAACATTGGTTAAGAATCGATATAAGTTATTTGACAATCATTTAATATTTATAGAAATTTTAGGCAATTTGTAGAGAAGTTAAAGGTAAGTTAGTCTAATACAAACAGGAATTGCAATATGAAATGAGGTGGAAAAAGAAGCTTATGGTATATTTAGAGAGAAAGTCAAGGAAGAGAATTAGATAGCAGTAAGGAAGTAAGTGAAGAAGGAAGAGTAAGGAGGTGTAAGGAATGAAAAGGTACTTGTTCACATTTAGGCATATAGTTTATCCTGGTTTTGAGCAAGAACAAAGCCATATTTTAGAAAGTAAGTCTTTCAGAGTTGTTTTGAAAGGTGGGAGGGAGGGTATTGACCTGATCGTTACAGGTAAGGAGTTCCAGGCCTTAACCACCTTGTACAAGTACAGACAATGCGCAACAGATTTGATAGGTTTGTTTTGGTCACTGGATTGCAATGACTGACTGGAAACATAGTTGTACAAAATGTTTTTTTAGTGCTGGACAGACGGGTGGATGTTGGATAATTTTGTAGGTGACATGAAGCCGTGTACATGGTAGTTGATAAGACAGTTCTGACCAATTTAGTCTTTTTAGTGCTATACAGTGGTGGGTTCTGTAAGGAGTATTTGCTGCACATTTAGCAACTTTGTTATAACATTGTTCAGGTCAAATTATAACTGAGAAGAATCAGTGTATATCCAGTACAAAGCAGTTAACAGAGATATGGAGTAAAACAGATTTCCTGTCATTTCTTGAGGCTAAATAACTGGCCGACTTACTAAGAGATCCATAAAATTTACGTATTATTGCACAGAGACTTTCAGTCACAGAGCAGGCATGTATTTGACTGATTAAAGTTAATATACAGCAATGTTCTTTGTGATAAATGCGCTTACATTATGCAATGATAAAATTCTTAGTAAACTTGTAGGAGTAGGACCTTGTGGCAGAGCTCTTGCAGTATCAAGTCTTCGTCTATAGGTCACAGAAGTAGATGCTGAACAAGAATGGTCCCATTACTGAGCCTTGCAGGGCAACACTGATCACTTTCATATTCTCTGATTTCGAACTTGCCACCTTCACCATGTGGGTTCTGTCTTTTAGCTACTTTGCTATCCATCTTACCTACATATGGATCTATTTGGTTGTGTTGTTTGTACAATGTAGACAATGCCATCAGCTTGTATTGGCATCCCTTTTTTTTACAAAACTAAATTGCCTCAGATCTACTCCATTGAGATTTTAACATCTATGGTAGTCAAGTCTGTTATAATGTGTTTCATGGCATTACAAGTGAGACTTCTCAGGCTGAAGGGCCTAAAGCTTTTGGGGTTGGTAGTAGAGCCATCTTAATGGAGTGGCATCACCAGTGCTGTACACCATGCTTCTGCGACTGAGCCTGTAACCATATTTAGGTTAAGTAGCTTATGAAGAGGTTCCACCAGGGCATGTTTAGTGCTATTTAACAAACAGCCCACTATGTTATCTGTTCCCAACTGTCCTTAGTCTTGTATGGCACTATTCGTACATGTTCTTCAGTGATGGTGGAAAGTTTGAGAGATGCAGGGATCGTAGGACTTTGGATAGCCATCTCTGGACTAAAGTTTGCTCTAAATTGATTTGCTAGTATATTGGCAATATCCACCAGGTCTGAGTAGGATTTGCCCTTTAGTATGTGTTCTGTACATCAGTGAGTGTTGCCTCTTAGTTGTCTAAGATAACTAAACTAAAGTAAGAAAATTCAGAGATATATCTCAGCAACTACTGTTTTCCAATTCAGTCAAAGGAGATGTAAATTCAGCTTTGTATTTCTTCATCCCACTCTGGTCTTTTTACCTCACTACTTATGTACTCTACCATCCTTCTTCATTCTCCTCCTCCTTTCACCTATAACCCTCACGGTCTCTAACCTACATTTTTTTTCTTTTTACATCCTTCCTCACGGTACTTATTACTTAACTTTCCTACTTTTTTCTTTTATAACCTTTTCAATTCACCCCCATTTTCCATCAGTCAGCCTACCATTCTGGTCAATAGTTTACATACTGCAATGAATATTCCTTTTATTTTTTTTTCACCTTATATTTTATACTTTTCTTATATTTTTTACTTGAAACTTAGCATAATTATAGCCTCATCATGTCAGTACTATAAGATGTCAAAAATTACATCACATTGCATTGTTTTAAAATTGTATTCTACAGCAATACATAATATGTCTTTCTGTCTTTTACACTTTGTACAGTTATCTTTTGTGACTTAGTATTGTTTTATAACTCTAAACAAGTGCAATCATTGATTGTAAATTGTATTTTTGTACTGGAGCTTTTCTTCCTAGACTTGTACTGAAAATGGGTATTTTAAGCCCACTCAGACTAATATGATAAATAAATGCCAGTAAATAAATAAACCTAAAACTCTTCCATAACCTAATTCTGTACTTTATCACCTCCAACACTTTCCATTGATTTTTTAATTCTGTCATAATCCTCAAATGCTAGTTCTAATATTTCATTGTCATCCTTATTAAATTTTATTTGCATTTTCTCTGTTTTCCTTTACTTTTTAATGCTTATTCCAACCCAGTTTAAATACGTTTCCAACTTTTGTTCTTTTCTTCTTAGATCTATGTGAAAAGAGTCTTTTAGGTCCAGTTTGACTAGCCTAGTAAACAAAATGGCAAGAAATAAATAATAAACAATTTTATAATTCCGTTTAGCTTCAGATGAAAAACTGAGTTTGCTGGCTTCCTTAAAAGATCTTATAGAGTTTTTAAGTTATTAGTCAGATTCTTAATATGTTACCTTACCTATGGGAATCTTTAAGTGAGTTGTATACTCTAATGAGTTTTTCCTTTTGTTGCAGATTTTATTTATATTAGTGGACTGTCAGTGTTTGTTTTTAAGATTCCCACTGTATTTGGATCTAGATCTAGATAGGGCTGCCAGTTAATGTGGTTATAGAACACCTTTGTGAATATATCTGCTGAGGTGATGTCTGGAATAATGTTGTTTAAGTAAATTTGAAGAATTCATCATTGAAATGCATTTGATTTATGCACTTGAAGTCTTTGAAATCCAATATATTGGTTTGAGGGGTTTATGTAGTTTGCGTGGAAAAGGTTATTAGCTTATTGGTCTAACCTAATTAGAGAAGGCTTTACTAAATGATGCCACAGTTATAAGTACCAAGTCAAGAATATTTTGTCCACTAGTTGGGCTAGTAGCAGTCTGGTCCATTGAAGTTTTGTTATTAGATATGAAAACATTTATGCATGTCCTATGTTGGAGGTGTAGGTACTCCATTAATTGATGGGTAGTTAAAGTCTGTCAGAATGATGGATTTCTTATTTATAAGGAATTCATCCATTATGTTTAAGAACCTGTGATGAACTTCTGGGATCATGGAATGTGTCCTGTAGTGGGCTATAAACTGACAGCTGATGTTGTTTAGTGTAATTTGGTCTAATAAATTCCATTTGTGGGTTTATGGGAATGTGTGTTATGTAGTTTTAGCTCTGACAGATGTGTACATACTACAACAGTTACCACTGGATGCCTGTTTTAAATATATTCAGTCCATTCTCAAGATACATTAATTTATAGCAAGTATTCTGTTATGTCTACTCTCTGCAGATCCAGATGATGGATATGTTCAGCAGGCACCTCAAGTGTGGCCTGCACCTGATGAGTCTGTAGCTGAAGGTGATAAAGCTAAGAACACCTCACCATTGGTGGGAGTGGGGGGGGGGGCTGGCCTATTCACTAGCCAGTTGCCCAGCACCAACCATTGCCAGAGGTGGTACAGCCACAGCTGGAACAGGAATTGGAGGCTGTGCTGAAGTATGCAATATACCAATATGTACTCAGATGGAGAGTATCCTGCTGAACTGGTCACTCATCTATCAGTTCATAAGGGGAGAGTATGGTCTCTATAACTGGCCAGTTAGACTTATGTGGTGATGAAGTCCCTCTTGGCCAGGGTGGCAGGTAGCCTACTGCTTCTTGAACACCACTCTCTCCCTGGTCTGGTGCAAGCTCTTGGTGTCACCCCGTATAATCTATGCATTGTCCATCTCTCACCACCACCATTTATGTGCTCTCCATTTGTCTCATTTCATCCCATGTCTCTGGATCTTAACGTGTCCTCATTTACCCTTGTTTGTCTGTCTTGTACTGTGATGGTCTGTCCCTGCACATTGACTCATTTTCTAACCATCTTTTCTTTCCAAACTTCCTCCTCTCCCCTTCCCTGTATATAAGGAGAAAATGGAGCACTAACACCCCCAAAAAATGTTGCCCTGTCTTCCACTCTAGTGCACACTCCTTTATGTTATTTGTTTGTTCCTCCATCTTCTTCCTACTTCATATAAACTACTTTTTCATTATTGTACATCTGACAAGCGTCCACATATGTGGATGAGACAATACACATCCAGAAATACTGCATGACTATGAATATGGCACCATTTTATGCTACCCTGCCATGGGACATGCTACTGTATGCTGCATAGCCTGGATATTTATGTATGTATGTACGTATTATATGTGTGTGTAGTGTGTGTGTGTGTGTGTGTGTGTGTGTGTGTGTGTGTGTGTGTGTGTGTGTGTGTGTGTGTGTGTGTATATGTTAATATGTATATATATATATATATATATATATATATATATATATATGCACCAATCTGTGAAGTAAATTTTTTAGTTATTGCAAGATTTGCTCAAGGTGGCAAACCTTTATTTATTTTTATTGATTTTATTTATTCTGTATTTACTGGGTTATTCACACTAGGTTACTTGCTTCTTATCAGTGAAGACTTGAGGTAGTATTTATAGTATTGCACAGAGCTCTGTGACATCTCCAATTGCATATTTGCTGCATTTTTTTTACTTATGTACCCTGGAGTACAGCTACCTGAATGGAGGAGCATCCTGTTCAGCTTTGGATATGTAATTATTGAATACATCACTGAGAACTGCCACCAAGCCATTCAGGTGACACTTTCTGCCTTACACCCACTGAGTGCTTAGACAGGCTCCAGTTTCTCTATGACTTTTAAATGGATTAAGGGGAATTATCAGAAATTGAATGAATGATGTGTGTTTTATCTCTGGAGCTCTTTTTCCTATGACTGGGCTGAAAATTTTATCATTTTAGTTGGAACTCCTTGGTCAACTGAAATGAATGAATGAATGAACGCATACAAGTTTGTTTATGTCTCTGTGTTTGTGTATTTTGAAGGTGTGATTTTCAGGTATAAAATAGCATTTTGTGCTGGTCCAATCTGACCATTACATATCCCTCCCATCACATTAATTTCTTCTGGCATGAATGCCCTTTGCCCCTGTTATTCCCTTGGAAACGAGGGTCAAGCCAGCCTGGGGCGGTACCATCATCAAAGTATGAGTTAAGATTTTTCTATTCAAGGCCCTAGCATCCCCTGTGCATGCCCAAAGCATCCGAGTTTCCTTGCAATGGGCTGCCACAACTTGCCTTTTCACCTTCACACGTATGTTAAACAATGGCTCTGCCCAGCTTGTAGACAGCACCCCCACATGCTATGACAAATATGCACAGAATATGTCCCAATCCCCTCCCCTTGAAATGAGGTAAGTAGCTCAGCTACATCATTCCTTTCCTTTTCTCAAGGTAATTTCAGTAGATTCCCAAGCCATTAATCAAATTCTGGTCACCTGTGTCATGATCATTCCTTTGTTATTCTACAGCAACAGAGCTATTAGGTATAAACAGCATATTTAACACTGATTTGTAGGCTTAGAAAAACTTTATTGGAGAAAATAAGTAGTCATATGTATGGTTGCTTTTAGCAGTTATAATTTAAGGTTATATTATTGTTTTATGACTCCTTTGTTGAAGTATAGTAAAGTTAGCATGTGGACTGGAAGGTGGTTTATGTGTCCTGCAAGTAAAATCACCTTTTAGAGTGCAAGAAACTATTACTGCAGTTCCGAAAATCTGGCATCAGTGACAATCACTGAGTACAGAGTATAACTGCTGTTTTGTTTGCTGTAAGGTAAAGCTGTATTTATAACATTTAATTATCATTTTATTAAAAGACCCTCTATTATTAGGACCTTCAGTAGAGTCCTCCAAATGATGTCTACAGCCTCTGTAGTCATGAAGGAGATTCAGCAAAAACAACAGGTCTCCCCAAGTTCATCACATGAAGTGTCAGATGACAAGTTATTAAAATCACAGCCATACTATCATGCACTCATGATGGACATTGTAGACAGCATGGAAATTCTGAGCAATGTATTTCACTATATTTATTTCATTAATCCTCCCCATCTTTGTCATTTCTACAGAATACCAGTAATTTCTTGTATTTACTCTCATTTTTGTCATAAAAGTTTCAGTCTACCCCAGGAATTTTTTTCTTCTGTATTCACAATTGGCTTCCACACTCCTCAGCATAATATTATCTAAGTTTAAGGCCTCAAACAAATAAAGCACAGTGTAAGAACAGACGCTTGGTGATAGCTTTACTGTTCTTAATTTGTTATATCGTGGACCACTTTTCCATCCATATACTCTAACATTTAAAGTGCCATAAGCCAAGAAAGCATGACTTTAATCATTGTTTCCTTATTCACTGTGCATCTGATTTTGCACTCACTGCACACCAGTTTGATTTTCCTTTAAATTTCTCATGATTTGTTTTGGAAATATTTGCAGAATCTAATGCACCTTGTTTATAGCTCTCAACTTCCTAACACAAATAAAATCTGGACAAAGCATTAAATAATAGGGGGACAAAGACCCAAAAATAGGGACATATTTTAAATATTGCTGTTATAAACTTAGAATGTTGTTAGAATAATAGGTTTTGTGTTAGCTTACATTTTCTGAAGAATATGAAGTCTGAAACTCAAATGTATGTCATTATTTAACAACTTCACTGCTCTGTAGTTTGTCAGAAAAACACAAATTTTAAGAGGAGCAGACCAAAATTATAACGCAAAAGGCTGGACATTCTGTGGAAATCTAGATAGTTGAGAGGCATGAACTTGTCATCCATGAAAGTGCTTTGTTGTTGTATTTTACTATTTTCTGATAAGTAGACAGCACAGGTATACTAGAACAGAAAACTCTCACCTTTGTTTGAGACAATGAGTATGCTAGATGGGGTGAGTCATACAGTGAATAAATTCTAATCCTTCACAGAAATCAAATAACATGGCCACTGCATTTCCCTAAATAAAGAATGTTGCCAACTTTCCATAAAATGCTGGCAGTTAATAAAAATCAAAGGTATTGTCTGAAAAAATATATACTTAAACTCTTCACAGAGACAGTCAAAGATGGCAAGGATTATGCTACCATGTCATCAGTCATAAGAGGACACACAAAGAAATAGAAATAGGGTACCATGTGGGAAGAAGTAGCACTCAACTGCAATTGTATGGCAATTCTTACCATGCCATTTTGGGCTGAAATAATTACAAAATACCACAGCAACCACTTAAATTGATACAGGGCATACCTCTCAGCTGTCCAGATTTTCACAGAAAGTCCAGATTTTTTGCTTATATATTTGTTTTTGTTTTTTTTCTCTCTTAAAATTTGAGATTTTCTGGCACATCAGTAAGATATGAAATCATTAAACAATTATAGACATTTGAGTTTCAGACTTCGTATCCTTCAGAAAATGCATGCTAATGCAAAAACTTTTACTCTACCAACTTTCTAAGTTTAAAAGTACAATAATTTAAGTCTGTTCCAATTTTAGAGCCTTTGCCCCCCCCCCCATTATTTCTGAGTTTGTCCAGATTTCTTGCACTAAGAAGTTGAGAGGTAAGATACAGGGTAGTAAGCCCATTAGTATCTACATTGACTTGACAGTTGAGAAAATAATCTTGAAGAATATGTTTTTTTTAAATCATCAAGAATACATCTGTTATATTTTGTGTATTATACTAAAAATTTGTTAATAAAGAGATTTTACAAAGAATACATTTGGCAAAGATGGCAGAGTAAGACTAGCAAATGTTGAAAGCTGTGTAAATTCAGTAATTATTATGACAAACTATGCTGATGTAAGTTTTTATTTTTGAAGACTTTTTAATTAATTGCAGTCTTTATGGAAAGTAGCAAGGAAATATTGTGCAGTTTTCTTCAAACTCTTAGGCGTTCGAGTCAGAATTCATCAGTTAAACCATCACCAGAAAGGAACTCTAAGATGAGTTATTCAAAAAGTAATACATAGGACTCTAACATGAGGAAAGAAATTCAGTGATTGGTGTCAAGTGTATAAGACCTTTCAGTTAAAATGGATAAAATGGTTTTCAAAAATGGACAATTTCAAAGAAGACTGAAAAAAAACAGATTTGTTAAGGAGTTCCTGTGTGGCGTGGTTAAACAATATTCAGGTCTGTAGATTTTTCTTGGGACACTGTCAAAGTCTGAATCCAACTTTATGCCAAAGTATTTTTGGCTAATCTTCAAATGACAGGCTAGGCTTAAAATAGACATTCAGGGCAGTACACCTGTGAACACATGAAACTATTAAGTCAGCAAAGTGAACAAATTAGCAGTATTGAATATGTTCAAAATGACTATGTGGGCAGGATAACAAAATGTAAGTCTGAAATTGAACTTTTATTAAAGCAAAGCAACTGTCTTATTGATAAGATGGATGATATGGAGAATAGACTTAGAAGAAGCAACATAAGAATTTAGGGATTCCTGAAAAGTACAAAGGAGACAACTTAATCTTTTAACAAACTGCTTACGCAGAAACTTGTAAATACCTGAAGCACTGTCCTTCAGTATTGGAAGGGTGCACAAATCTTTGGCACCTCCTCACTCCGTATTTGCAAAGTTTATATCTAGCATGGAAAAAGATTTAATGTTAAAAACAACTTGGTTGAACCCTCTTATAGGAGACAACAATGTCTGATTTGACAACCATTGATACACAAAAGTGATGTCAAAAAGGAAGTCATGTCTTCTTTAATTAAGAAACTTAAAAGAATGGCATAATAGTTAATTCACTATTTTCAGCAAGGGAAAAAAAAAACAATTTGCCTAGTTCATTTAAAATATTTGACTCAGATGAAGAAGCAACAACATTCAATCAAAATAACAAATCTCTTAACTTCAGTGAAGACATGGAATAGACTACAACATCACTTAAAAGAATGGAAGAGAAAAATGCTTGGAAAATCAACTGTAAATCCAAGAACCTCAAAAATAAATGACATTAGTTGTCATAAGTACTTCTTCAAACATCTATCTATATATATATATATATATATATATATATATATATATATATATATATATATATATACTTTCTTTGTTTGTAGAAATTACATTCGTGTTGCATTTTTTTGAGTATATCATTTGTCTGGAACATTTCTCCCTGGACACGTGCATTAATCACTCAATCAATTTACTATTCAATAAAATCCATTTTGTCATCTTTAATCCTGTGAGATTTGCACTTGATTCTGAACAGGTCATCTTTCCTACCTAAAGATATATATGTTTTTAAGAAGCCAGAAGGCCTTTTGCCATGAAGACTTTGAGTTAATAAATATGGTTCTAATTCTGGATAGATGAGCAGTTATTAAATCAAGAAATGTGTCCATTCCTAAGACTGCTGGATTACCCAAACCTGCTTTTAAAAACATTCTTTGCTTATTCTTCTGAAGGAGTTCACTTCACTGCAATCTTTGTCTGCACTCCCAGTGTCCCAGATGATCCCATGGATCACACTTTTACAATGTTCCTTGAGGGGTTATCCTTATCCTTGTAGCTAATTGCATTGCTACGGAAAGCTCATACCTGCCTGTTTCACTTAACTGAAAAACATAAAGTGGTTGATGTGTCTTTATGTCTGAGCAGTTAACTTGCACAAAACAAACCAGATAACCAGTCCAACAATATCAGAATAACCACGAAGATACGATATTCCACCAAAAGTTTTATTAACAACAAGGCACAGACAGACTGAAACCAACACTGACCTAGGTTTCGTCCTGTTGACTTCCTCAGAGTGTTGGCTCACATTACTTTATACCAATCATTCACAATTAATTGATTGAATAATTGATTCAACCTGTTCACTATTAGTCATGAAAACCAACAAAACAACCATCTTTTTATGTACAACCATACTAACAAACAAACAAACTATTATACACATGCTTTGACCTACTTAAAATGTGTTATGCTTGTATGTTAATATTTATTGTACAAACTTGTATACAGAATTATATTATCTTAAAACCTATTTTAACTATATAGTAGGCTACTTGGTTAAAAACATCTATATGTTAGTTGGTATTTAAAATCAACTAATATCTAATGTATACTAAGTATATATAAAAATGTAATGTATAAAAACTCATACAATGGTACATAACTAGTATCCCAATATATTTTGTAACCTAAGATACGGCTTAATGGTTATAAATTCATTAAGTCCTGGATATAAATGTGCATTTAATATCATCTGCCACTTAATCTCACAAACATCCAAGTGATGCTCAGTTAACCTACCCTGTGGGTCCTGGGACAATTGCTCTAATATGCAAAAAGAAAATTTATGATCTTTATATTCTGTAATATGACGTGCCAAGGCATTTGTGGGTTTTAGATGTTTAATATCCAAGACATGTTCTTTAATTCTCTCCCTAAATTTCCTACATGTCTTGCCCACATAAAATGCCCTGCAATTACTGCATTTAGCTAAATAAACCACATTGATTGAATGGCAATTATATCTACCCTTAATGTTAATACTTGTACCATTAACTATAATTCTACTACCTGTTTTCATAACATAGGGGCACGTGGTACATCTCCCACACTTACTATTACCTCTATTATTATTAACATGGGTATCCAAATACTTATCACTTCTCTCAAAAATTTGTTTCAAGGCTCTGTCTTTACGAAAAATGAACTTCAGCTTGTATGATATATACCCTTGAAAATCTTTGAGTCTACTAAATGATTTCCAATATTTCCCTACTATTTCCATAATCTTATGTACATCTGCATTATATGTGACCACATACAATATATGTTCATCCATTATATTATATTTCACTTGATTATTAGTGCTATAAGTACAAACTGGAGAAGAACTATTCAATATAGACTGTATATGTCCATTTGTCCTTTTTGTCTGTATTTCATTCTTTAAATCCTCACAGAGAGATGCTGGATAACCTCTGTTGGTAAATAATTCTGTCATAAAGTCCATTTCCTTTATAAACTCAATGTCATCACTGACCATCCGTGCAGCCCTAATAAATTGTCCCTTGACAATCGATTTTTTCTGGTGCTCCGGATGCCAGCTGTCATGGTGCAAGTACGAGTTTGAAAATGTGGCTTTTCTAAAAATTTTAGATGATAAACACTTATTATTTTTATTATAAGTTAAAGATACATCTAAATAGTTAATTTCATCCTTACTGATTGTGTGGGTAAATTTCAGAAACCACACTGTTTGATTAATATATGCTATGAATCTCTCAAGTATACATTTCTCTCCTTGCCATATAATAAAAATATCGTCCAAAAAACGAGTGTATAGTTTGATGTGAGTAAAATTCGCTTTTAAAAACAAAATTACTCTCCCAATATGCCATGATGTAGTTGGCATATATGGGGGCACAAGATGCCCCCATTGCTACTCCAGTTTTTTGACGAAACCTGTACCCTTCAAAAAATATAAAATTATTTTTTAACACTAGATCCATTAGTCTTACATACAGGTTTATTTGATCTTGCTCATATGACCCAGTAGCTATTAACTGTTCTTCCATCCATTCTAGCCCTATATCATGTGGTATGACACTAAACAAATTGACCACATCAATGGTCAAAAACATGATGTCATCTTGTGGTCCCATGTTCCTAATCCTGTCCAAAAAATGCCAGGAATCTTTGGTTATATGAGGAAAACTGTTCAAACCATTTTTTAATTTTGAATCCAAATACTGGCATATAAAGGACACCTTACTTCTTTTACCATCTACGATAGGTCTAAAACGGACATTGTTGATACCCTTGTGGATCTTTGGAATACCAAAGATCCCACTAATGACCGGGTACTTATTATTCATGTACAAAAATTCATCCTCATTGATTTGCCCCTGAAATAACATGTCTTCAAGAGATAAATCTATATCTTTGTACGCTATGTTTACTTCATTAATACTCACTTCCTCATAGTTGTCCTCTGACAACATAGTTAACATTTCGTTGTCATAGTCCACTTTGTCCATTATCACAGCCCCATTACCCTTGTCGGGTTTCATTACTCGTATATTTTTATTTTCACATATATAGTGAATACTATCTGTATGCTCTTGATTTAAATTATTCTGATATATTACCTTTTCATCTTTATATAGTTGCCTGATCTCTTGCTCACACAAATTTTCAAAAATGTGTACCATATTATTGT
The DNA here is from genome assembly GCF_019279795.1 of Protopterus annectens. Lineage (NCBI taxonomy): Eukaryota > Metazoa > Chordata > Ceratodontiformes > Protopteridae > Protopterus > Protopterus annectens. The sequence goes on from NC_056744.1 coordinate 741,999,961, forward strand.
AAGGTGGATTGAAGCAACTGGGTTTCCTTAACATTGTTCGCACCACTTGCTCCTCTTTCTCTCTGTATCCAAAATAGGCCAGTAAGTTTAATTTGCGAGTAAACATTTTCAAATCCCTAAGTGTGTCCACCACGTTACCCCTTCTACAGGGTACAAAATTTAACCCTTTAGACAATATCTCAGCATGATTGGTGTTAAATTCTGTATTAGAATAGTTGTACAACTTAAAGTCTTTCTTAGTATTAAACAATATAATAGGATTCGATATAGGAGTGTAACTTTCATTCTTGCCTTCCTTATTAGTATTATTCAATTCATCAGATTGTCGGTTTATCTGTACTATTTCATTGTCTACATGAACATTTGGGATACTTGTGGAGGTCAAGATACCATTTCCCTCATTCTCAAAACTAGTGTTGATGTTAACTACATTTTGCCCTTCATTACTGTTTATATATATGTTAACAGGGTCAACCTGTATGTCGCTATAATCCCCCATATATTCATATAAACTCATCTGCATGATTTCATTGTCGTCATTGTCAACTTGCACATCTTGTGATAAACCCTTTTCCCCATAACATACTACTTCCTGTATATTACTAAGATTAGTGTTTCCGGCAAATTTAACTGCTTCAGATAACATTACATCATTCACTCCACTCAAAGCGTTACTCCCTTCTTCACTGTTAGTATTATTCTGAGCTTCACTTACAGAAAAACGTGAACATCCACTTTCAGTTAATGCAGCATTACATATAGTTCCTGTAAACAGGCTCATTTCATGTAAGTTGTCATGTGTTATGTCTCTAAAAACAGTCAATTCAAGACTGGATACTTCCGAACCAAGTCTAATGGGCGTTAAGGAACAACTCGATGTAACTTGACCAGTCTGAGTCTTATTACCACTGTTCAAGCAAATAAAACAATTCACATCGCAATTGGCAGTGTCGTGTATCCAAAAAATTCTTTTCTTTACCTTCTTCTCGTTTGCTGCCTCTCTCCTTCCTGATTTTTCCATCGATGGTCTCTCCTCGATTGCGTTCCTTGTCGGAATCCATCGTTCTCTTGGAAAGGAGTTCGCTGCCTTATCCTCTCCGATCTCCTCGGCAGATCCTCTAAAGGGTCTGCACCCCTAACGGCGGCACTATAAGAACCTGCTGCTGTTTCCGTCACCGCCCCATCTTCAAATTCTTCTTCCTGATTGGTTGCATCCTCTGTCATGTTAATCCGACTTGTAATTTTGGTATCTGCTGGATACACTTTGCCATTGCGATATGATGTCAAATCACGCTGCAGTTTCTCAGACTTTTTGTGATATAGGATGTCACAGTTCTTGTCTATGTCTTTCACTATGTTGACATAGTTAGAGAATTGTTGATCAAATAATAAATCCTGCGTCATTTTGTCATGAATTTCATCGAGTAATTTGGTAAGTTCTTCCATACGGAGGTTATTGTGTTTGACCATAACCTCCATAATGTGTACCCCTGCATTATCAAATATGGTGTGAAGTTCTTTAATCATTTCCACATCATTTTCACTACCGTTCGGGTAACACCAAACCCGTAACCCTTTAGGAACTAGCCGTAATTGGATGTTACGTTCCAAGTAGCCATTCTCTAGTTGCAGTCTCTTTAATTTAAACAATTTCACCTCAAATTCCTTCATTAAATCAGACAAAGATTTGTTGGGAACTCGTTTCCCCGTGTGCGGCGAACTGCTGGTATTAAAGTTGAAAGTACTAGTCATCCATCTCGCCCTGTTGTTCGCTACAATGGAGCTAGTAGAATGAGAATTAAGATTAACTTTCTCATTCAATACTCTTGGAACACAGTCATTACCATCAATATCAGATACCGCAATATTTTCAGTTGTTGCCGACACTGGAGTGGGTTGAGTCAAAGGCAACCCCAAACTAGAATTAAAACAAGCACCATTGATGGAATCAATTTTGTTTGTCAGTCCTTGAATTAACATAGTATGCTCACGAAGCTGCTGGTGCACCTGCTGTAATAGCACTTTGATGTTGATGGGTGAATCGTCGTTCTCCATGGTAAAATTGCACAAAACAAACCAGATAACCAGTCCAACAATATCAGAATAACCACGAAGATACGATATTCCACCAAAAGTTTTATTAACAACAAGGCACAGACAGACTGAAACCAACACTGAAAACAGGTAGTAGAATTATAGTTAATGGTACAAGTATTAACATTAAGGGTAGATATAATTGCCATTCAATCAATGTGGTTTATTTAGCTAAATGCAGTAATTGCAGGGCATTTTATGTGGGCAAGACATGTAGGAAATTTAGGGAGAGAATTAAAGAACATGTCTTGGATATTAAACATCTAAAACCCACAAATGCCTTGGCACGTCATATTACAGAATATAAAGATCATAAATTTTCTTTTTGCATATTAGAGCAATTGTCCCAGGACCCACAGGGTAGGTTAACTGAGCATCACTTGGATGTTTGTGAGATTAAGTGGCAGATGATATTAAATGCACATTTATATCCAGGACTTAATGAATTTATAACCATTAAGCCGTATCTTAGGTTACAAAATATATTGGGATACTAGTTATGTACCATTGTATGAGTTTTTATACATTACATTTTTATATATACTTAGTATACATTAGATATTAGTTGATTTTAAATACCAACTAACATATAGATTTTTTTAACCAAGTAGCCTACTATATAGTTAAAATAGGTTTTAAGATAATATAATTCTGTATACAAGTTTGTACAATAAATATTAACATACAAGCATAACACATTTTAAGTAGGTCAAAGCATGTGTATAATAGTTTGTTTGTTTGTTAGTATGGTTGTACATAAAAAGATGGTTGTTTTGTTGGTTTTCATGACTAATAGTGAACAGGTTGAATCAATTATTCAATCAATTAATTGTGAATGATTGGTATAAAGTAATGTGAGCCAACACTCTGAGGAAGTCAACAGGACGAAACCTAGGTCAGTGTTGGTTTCAGTCTGTCTGTGCCTTGTTGTTAATAAAACTTTTGGTGGAATATCGTATCTTCGTGGTTATTCTGATATTGTTGAGCAGTTAACTTACCTGGTATACATACAAAGTAAACTTCATACCTCTCAACTGTCCAGATTTATTTGGAGAATATCCATATTTCTGCCTCTTATTTTTGTTCTGTTTCTCATAAAATGTGTGTTTTTTTCTGGCAAAATCAATGAGGACTGAAGTCACTAAATAATGACAAACATTATTTTAGACCTCATAACCTTCAGAAAATGCATGCCAACACAAATCCTGTTATTCTACCAACTTTCTAACTTTATAAGAGCAATAGTTAAAATCTGTCTCTATTTGGGGGGGGGGTTGTCTGCCCCAACCAACCACCTTATTATTTTAGCTTTGACCAGATTTCTTGTACTGAGAGATTGAACATTGTTTATTTGAAGAAGGCCTTTAGAATTTCTTTTCAGTTTTCCAGTATGAAAAGTTAAAATAATGCACAGATTTTTGTTAGTGTAATCTTTTTCTGAGTATCTCATTCCAGCAGTGTTTCTCTTCTGTTTTTTATTAGGCTTCTGGTAAAGTTCATTTGCATTTATGAGCTGTTGTATAATCTCGGAGCTGCTGTTTCAATATCTGAAAGGATGAAAATTAGCATTTACAGAGGAATGTGCATTGTGAAGTCTAGTCACTCAGGTATACTCCATTCTTCAGTTGCTGTTAGAAATTTAATTTTCATATGAGTGAAGGACTGTTTAAAGAGAAAAAAATCAGGAACCTATAATTTTTATTAATTACATCAGTTTTCCTGAAATGATTTGCAGGCAGTACTGACTGTAAAATAGGAAATAATTAAGAGTGCATGCTCCTAGTTCTTAAATTTCTTACTACCTTACTGTATTAAATGACATTATAATACAAATTAAACTTTAAAAGTAACACATTAGAGTACAGAGTTCCACCTTTGTTTTAGTTTTCTTTTTGGCAGCCTGTGTTAATTGTCATTTAAACATATGTTTTTTTCTTTTTTGCAAGGTCATTTTCATGTCAGGTCTTAGCAGTCGGGATTTCTTTATTTCTTATTCTGTGCTTTCTTAGAAGATCCTGATTATGATATGCTGCCAGATTTACTGTTATCAGAAGTCCAGTACTGCAGCAGTATTTTATAGATGGCTTCTTTGAACATACCAGTGTATTTATGGGTATGGTATTGTGGACCTTCTTCATTTCCTACTCTTTGGTGGTGCCTTCTGTTTTCCTTTTACCACTCTACCCTAAATGTTGCAAAAAACATAGGTTTGTTTCTCACTATTGATAGATAAATTCCATATAAACTGTGTCTTTACACAAGCATTATGTATCTGCACTTATGAGTGTATACTTTGCATTTGTATAGTGATGTGAAACTGAATTGTTTTTTGTATTCTGCATATCAGTGTTACTAGATTGGTATGCATATCACAGTATGCTGTGTAATCATTTTACTGACACTTTATTTATGAATAGTTTTTCTTCCCAGAGTATCCACTGAAAATGATTACAGCTGATTTTGGGGGGGAGGACTGTTTCCAAAGTGATCAAATAAATATGATTGCAGCTACTGTTATCAGACCCCTGAACCTTTCTTCATAATTCATTGCTTAGGTTCTACAAGAATTGCCAGTGGAACAGCACCAATCCTTGACTGGTATATTTTGCTTGAATGTTATGTGTATTGACACAAGACTCCTAGTTTCGACCTAGCAGTGGTTACTTTCTGACCTAGGATCCATTTACAATTGACATAGCTGCAGTAGGGTTTTTGTCTGCATTAAGTCTGTATTTCAGGATGCTCACTAAGTACTGCTAACAGAATTTTGATTCAGGTAATTATAACTTGCCAAAAATTAAACTTTAGTGACATCACACAATTTGAAATATCTTGATTTAAAAAAGAGATAATTTCTCAATACACAGCAGGCCTTAGTACCGTTTAGCCACTGTTCCATTTTCACAGCACTGTGCAATGTGTACTACAACTAAACAGACAGCTTAACACTTTAAGTATGTTCTGCAGTCTTGGTTAGGCCCAGAGTAGGCTTGCCTCAGTTGTTCCCCATCAACTGACACAGTTTCACAGTTGAGTTTCTTGGTTCCTAATGCTTTCCTTTTGATCATTTTCATGTTCTTCTGTTTACAATGTTATAGTCAAGCATATTCCCATAAACAGTTGGGGGTAAGGGACTGTGGCTGGTTCTTGTGAGGACCTGGAAGACCCTGAGCCCATTGTCGATGAGATGGGCAAAGATGGTGATCCTACCCCTTCCTCCACTTCTCATCCGTGATGAATCCGCCTTTCCTTTGGAGACCCTTTGAGGTGTTTAAAGAACAGCTTAAACTGTCCTTAAGCCTTATCACTGTCAGCTCCCCACCCCTGAAAATACTCGAAGTTTATAGAGAAGACACCCGAGGAATCCAGGGTTATCCTGCTGGGGAAACAGTCATTAATACTGCTATCTGAGAAGTATGGAGGCACCTTGACTTTACTTCTTCATCCCCAATAGGGCAGATGCCCTTAACAAGCCTTTTTCTCAGGAGGTAGACCACAATGTCTCTTAATGCTTACTCCTTCATGAGCCTTTTGGTCCAGAATAGGTTCTGGAGACCACAGCACATTGTCCCAGTGCTGCCTGACAAGGAATCCAATAATTTGGACCAGTGTGGCAAGACAGTTAGCACTCCAAGGTGTATGGAGCCTCAGATACTTTTGTCACATTTTCTATTTCCAGTCTCATCTTATTGGGAAGGCTCTGGATAATTTGGAGGGACCTTCTGGTGCCTGGCTCCAAGAAAGGTCTTGTAGAGATCTTGTCTGTAGCTTCTACAGTGGTCTGTTATTTGCAGCTGCACTGGCTAGAGACTAAGGTGTGTTCCTGAGAAAGATGGTGTGGCTGAGATTAACATCCATGAAAGAGGAGCTCAGGAACATGGTCCTAGATGCTCAGATCATAAAGGATGTGTTTTTCAGCCATCCTGCTCAGGACTGCTTAGCAAACTCCTGTGGAAGATGTAGAACCTATCTCCTGTGAAGGACCTATAAAGTAACACTTTCTACATTTCCACTTCTTATTCTTCTATGTCTAGCCAAGCACAGAAGAGAAGTAAGCCTCTTTACCATCCAAGGAAGAATGCACATTTAAGCAACCATGTTGGCTATTCTACCATAATCCAGACTCTGGTCTAGGACCACCCGTGGAGGTGGTTCTCCAAGTTTGTTCCAGCTTGGCTAACTATCACCAAGGAACAACCACTTGTAGATATCACTTTTGTGCAGTCTTTGAACTCACAGGTCTTTTTCCAGGGGGAAAAACTCCACTAGTTGGCCAGCTTATCTCAGTATAACTCTTGAGATAGGCACAGACTGTACTGCAGAAAGAATCAGATGTGGGGGTGGATTCTTGAAAGTAGATTGTGGGTTTTCCTTCCACCACATTCTTGTCATGAAGTTGACCTGTTCTGGACCTCAGTGATTTTATTCAACAAAAGCTTTACATTATTCCTGCAATGTACCTGGTTGATGACACAGAATGTGATAGATACTAGTTTCCATAGCACCATCCTGGTTGCATCCCTAGGATTCTCTATACATTGGAAGGAGTCCTGTTTGATCTCTCCTTAAAGGATTGCCTTTATTAATGTGATCTGTATACTTTCTTCATTGCCAGTGATTTCTGTCTTTGGAGAGGGTTAAGGATGTCATAGCCATGGTCATCTGGCTGGGGATGCAGTGCAACATACAAGCTCAGACCACTGAGGTAAGTTGGGATAGCTGGTATCATAATCTTTATAGTACTGTTTGTACAGGTAAGAATTTAGGTGTTTCATGAGACTGTAAGATGTCCATGAGTTCAGAACAACTATGTACTCAGGTACAATTTTTGTGTAACTCAGCGCTTGAGTGATTGCCCCCCCCCCCCCTCAGTCTGTTGGTGATCTCCTATTCCTTTAATCAAACCTCTCACAGGTTCTAGTAAAAGACACTTTTTTGCAGTTGGGGGAGGGGTTATTTAGGCCCTCCCCCCATGATACAGGAAGAGTACTTCCCCATGAACAAAAATCATCTCAACCATGAAGGTATCTAAAACAAAGCTGCTTCTGGGGCCTTTTCTCATCTTGTCAGAGAGGTATTTCAACTTGTGGAACCTAAGGTAGTAGGTGAATGAGGTCTATCCCTGTATATATTTGTCTGACAGTGGACCATAGACAATAGAAATAATTTTCAGTAGCTCATAGCCTGTAAAAGTGACTAAGTTGAAAGTCTGTGTAAGCCACTACTCCTGTCCTTTTGAGGAGTTATGGATGCAGAAGGTTTACAGAGAATAATTTGTTTACTTCTTAGAAGAATGTAGTCCTCCCACTCTTCTGTTGTGTGTATATGTTTAGCAGGATAAGGGGAAGTCGTAATGGACTCACCCCATCTCTTATGGCATACAAGCTTCCTGTATGCTTTCACACTACTACTACTACTACTCCTACTCATTGTATCCCTCATTAAAGAGTTCAGGGAAGAATGAACAAAATTCATACTCATCTCCCCTTAACAGTATCATATGAATTACAAGGCACGTAAGGCAAGAAACAATATGAGCCTTCCCAATACCCACTATCGTGATGTACCTTCTGCTTCTAAAAGGGCAAACTAGGTCAGGCCAAGAATACTCATTCAGTCACCCAAATCTGATGATGGCCAAAATAGTTGGAAGTTTCACGCTCTTGGGTCTGTGTTGATAATGGCATTTCTACCTGGCTGCACTTTGAGACTTGCATTCTGATTACAGATCCCTTGATCCTGCTGTAATTGCTCTGCCATAAAACCCTACACCACAAGTTTACTAAGAAATTTGTCAGTATTTAATGTAAGCATGTTTATCATGAAGAACCTAACTCCCTATCTCTATTTAATTTGTAGCCCCATTCCCAACTGTCTTTCTCCCTCTCATGCTGCTTTACACTATCTCCATTCATAATCACAACTCTCCCTAATACTACCTATCTATTCCACATTTTATCTTTTTCTTTTCCCAAATAAACCCTCATGTCTTCTTATTTTGACTACATTGTTATACTCTGGCCTTTAATATCCATCTGTTCCTTACATCCCAGAGAAAATACCAGGGCAAGCAACACCTTTTCTTTTATAGAACATAGTTTTCTCTTTACCTGTCCACTTCCAGTTTTCAGAATCCACCATCACTGAATCTCCTGCTGTCCTGCATCTTCTTGTTTCCTTCTTCATTGCTACTTCCCCACTATATGGCATCTGTTATGCCACTCTATAGATTATCCTCTATTCTTCTCCTCCTACTGTGCCATCTTTCATCCTAGCATGACTCAGTAATATATTGCAACACCTCTCCAGCTCTGTCCCAACCCCCTATCCATGCTTCCTCTTTACACTATCCACACATTGCACCAAATCTGTTAATATTGCCGCTCATCTTTATTCCAAATATAGATTAATTAAACTTCAACTCAAACCAAAACAAAATTAAGTGTAAGAATCCTCTCCAAAAAACAAGTGTGCATGATTCCACAATATACTGAAATCCTTCTAGGAGGAGAGATACACACTCTAATCCTGGCCCCACCTTTCACAATGAATACAAAGATAATTCTCTCCCACACAGTCCTGTCACCCAGCAACACCCAGTCCTCAACCTGGGTGATCAAATTTTTGCTGCAATAAATGTTAGAAGAAATAAAATTGCAGACCTACATGCCTGGATTACCCAAAATAAGCCTGATGTTCTCACTGTAACTGAAACCTGGCTAAAACCTAGCATAAATGACTCCAAACTTCTACCTCTTGGCTATAATATCATCCGTACTGACCATATAAAAAGAAAAGGTGTTGGTATTGCTTTAACATTTCCCAGTGTTTACCACATTTCCCCTTACAGCAAGCCAACACCAAAATTCAGTTCAGCAGAGCTTTTTATTGCTTCCCTCAAAATAAACAGTTATAAACAAATATGTATTACTGTCCTTTATATCCCTCCTGGTGACAGTACAGCTACATTGAAAGATTTCCTACAAATACTACATCACAGATACAATGTCAGACTCTCTCAATGATCATCTCCCAAGCTATACAACTAAAGATCTCACACATCCAGTTAAACTCCATATTTATAAAACAGCATGTAACCTTTCCAAGTTTAACCCAGAAATGTTCATTAATACACTATCATCTATTAACTGGAACTTCCTAAAAGTCCTCCCCTTAGATGATGCTGCAGTTGAATTCAGTACAACTTTTCTAAATATCCTAAATAGCCTTGTATCTGCTAGAAGGAAGAGAATGAAAACAAATAATGCAAGTTGGCTATCCAAAAAGAGTATGATGCTAATACAGGACAGAGAAAAAGCATGGAAAGAATGGCTAAAATATCTTGAAAATTTCAGAATGCTTTGTAATCATACTAAAAAGCAAATAAATTAAGGCAAACAACTATACTATAATCATTTTCAGAATAATAATAAACACAACCCTAAAATATTTTGGACATCCATTAAAGAAATTTTACATCCCAGCAAAAAACTCAACCCAAACCCCCTCCCGATAACTCACCACTTGAAACTGCAATATAGTTCAACTGTAATTTTATAGATAGTATAGGATCTCCAACTAAGGATTCCTCAACATCTAATCCCAACCCTGCCCAACAGCCACATAGCACCACATCCACTTTCACCTTTGAACCTGTGCCCACATCCTATATAAAACTACTCTTAAAAAAACTTAAACTGTGCTTTTTTTCAGCTGTTGACCTTCCAAGTGAGTACCTAAAAACAGTAGCCAGTAGCAATGCCTATCCTGTCTTAGTCCTTATAAACAAGTCAATTTACAAATCCCACATTCCCTTTCTATGGAAAAAGTCACACATTATCCCTCTACACAAAGGAGGAAATTCAACAGATTTTAATAGCTTTTGACAGAGATGGATCAAGGTTAAATGAGGCCCTAGGTAGGGTGATGGATCACGTCTATATTACAACATCAAAGCGTTAATTAATCGAATAACTAAAGCTCGGTCTTATAAAATCGAAAACTAAAATTGTCGAACGGACAATTCAACCAAGGGAAACATTTCCCTTGGCCAAATCAAAACAAAACTTTACATCAGAAATTAAGTGGGGGGCTTCGCCACCCCCCACACCACCCCCCACCCCATCTAAATATACCAACTCCGAGATCGCTCCAAATTGGAGAAATGGACATAGTCTACATAAGGCCAAGGGAAGTGTTTCCCTGGGTTAAATCGGCCATTTGACAATTTACGGTTTCAATATTATAAGTTCGAGCTTTACTTATTCAATTAAGTAAAGCTTCGATCTTGTAAAATAGAACCGATGGATCAAGGTCCCCCCCCCCAATACAGAGCCACCCCACTCCCCCATACACAACCTCCCTACCCCTTGCAGCCATTCCAGTGTCCCATTACTTGGCTATTTCTCCCAGTTACTATAAATGCTGTTCATACCTCTCAGTGTGCGTACTGCTTTCTGCTTTACTTCTACAATGATTATGGATATTTGGATTTAATTTAAAACTTTTATTTCAAACTCTGTAGCAAACACTGATAGACATTTGCTAAACAAAGCAGTACAGTTTCATATTGAAGACAGACTTAACATTAAAACTTCTCTGCTCTTGAAACTCACATTTATTGAAACAGCATTGAAACCCGTATTCAAAGAAAATGCATCTGGCCAGAGACAAGATAAGTTTACCTTTAGGCTACTTGCAAATCATAGGCCCCTTGAACACATTTTTAGGACCATGCAAACATGCAAGAGTGTTTTGATTCACCTTCCTGATTGTATTAATTTATATCCCTTGTATAATACAGCACCACTTGTTAGAGAGTGTTTTAAATTTATAGTTTAGAACAGTTTTACAGTAAGCAATGAAACAAAATATATGAACCAGTAATGACAAAACTGACCAATTCTGAGCATTTCAACCATAAAAGGGCACTCAAACTCCTGTCATTACAATCTACCAATATCAATCAATATGCATAATCTCTGAAGAAGTAAAAGTCATCTGAATAATTCCACATTAAAAATATCTGTAACTAATAAAGGGGCTGCTGCTAGCAAACAACTTTATATTTCAGTGTTTCATCTACAAATCCAGTGCCTGCTGCCCTTGAAGAATAAATTGCCTATGTTACATTAAAAAAATGTCAAGCTGGTAATATTGCAATAGGAAATGTATGGCAAACTGTTAACATGTTTTTAGTTACTAGGTATCTCATCCAAAGGAGGACATACTGAGGACTGCAGCACCCCACACCCCTTAAAGTACAAAACAGTGTCAGCAAGCCATCTACATGCTATGGGAGTGGAACTCACAGCCTTCTGCATCAAAACCAAGTATGCTGCCTGTTGTGCTACTAAGCTTTTCAATTCAATAGCATAATGGTGATTCCATTTGCTAAACAAAACAGTTGCATACTGTAAATAGACATAACATAAGCAGCATTAAACTTCTCTTCCCTTGAAGCTCACAGTTCCTTGAAAATGCACTTGAAATTCATTTCCTTGAAAAATGCTTAACCTGAAACTCACACTCAGTTCCTTGAAAAATATACCTAAAAGTCAGTTCTTTGAAAAATGCAGTTTGGTAGTTGGGGTAGAGGTTTCAAGCTGTTGTTTCCTGTAACTAAGGTACAGGGTTTGAGCCTGAGGAAATTACGAACTACATGCTATCCCTAACTAGGGCATTTCATTCTTATGTACTCACCCCAGCCTCTTATTGCAATAAATCTAGAGAAAGACTAAAATAAATAAGGACAGATTTTAAATATTACTCTCATGAACATAAAACGTTGCTAGAGTAACATGATTTGTGTTAGTATGCATTTTTCTAAAAGCTATAAAGTCTGAAACTCAAATGTCTGTCTTTTTATTTAGTAACTTCAGTCCTCAATGATTTTCCAGAAAATCATACATTTTATAATTGGGCAAAAATGTGGACATTCTGCAAAAGCTGGACATTTGAGAGGTGTGCGACCTAACTACCTTTTACACACACACACACACACACACACACACACACACACACACACACACACACACACACACACACACACACACACACACTCCTACCTTTTGGGTCTATATCAGTTTGTTGAAGGTTCACTTCTGCGAACCTTTCTTCATTGAGCTGAAACCACTGAACGTTCAGTTCCATGAATGATCACATTCACAGAAGATTTAAGTAGGGAAGGGAAGCAGTTGGCCAACAAACAAATTTGCCTTTTTCCCCACTGTAGTGCGATATTGGATTTGGTATATGTAGTTAGGGGGGTGTGGGGGGTGCCCCCCAGTGGAGTGGGTTTGACATAATGCGGTGTGCGTTCCACTGTAGTGTTGGCCAAGCGCTTCCTTTCCCTAGTGAAAGATTTTTTTGATGTGAACGTTCATAGAACTGAACAGTCTGTGGTTTCAGGTTGATGGAGAAAGTTTTGTGGAAGTGAAAATTCGACAAATTGATATAAACCCCTAACTATCTACCTCTTACATGCACATGCACACACACACACACACACACACACACACACACACACACACACACACACACACACACACACACACACACCCCACCTGCCTCTTACAGATACACATACACACACACACACACACACACACACACACACACACACACACACAAACACACACATACACACACTCACAAGCACACACCTACCTCTTACTTACTTGTCCATTCATGATTCGCAGTCCAAACATCTTCTTGTATTACAAATTTTATGCGCTCACATACCCACACACTTGCATACACACTGCTTACTTGATCGTCCTTGGTCAGCAGTCCAAATGTCTTCCTTATTCAAATTCCACATGCGTGGAAGACAAAGATGTAAACAGGTTGCACATACCCAACAGACATGTGCAAACAGATGCAAAGGGTGTTCTTAAAGAAGAACTTTCTTTAAAAAAAATGTAATTTTTACTTGGTTTTGTTTTTTTTTTTTTTTGTTTTTTTAAATTAAAAAAAATGAATCCCCTGGCCAGCAAGCACTCTCTTAGCCAGCGGGGCCCCCTTCCATCCAGTGACCCCTAGGTGTCTGCCTTGGTCACCTAGTGCTAGATCCAGCTGTGACTTTAGACCTACAGCAGTCTTATCTCCCCTTGCCAAAATACTTGAAAAATGTATTCAAAAACAATTGCTGGACTATCTCCTGCAGGAAGAACTGTTATCCCCTACACAACATGGGTTACTTCCTTCCCATAGTACTAGCACTGCCCTTCTAACCTATATACATACTGTTAATACAGCTAGAGATAAAAGCAAACTAGTCTCTTCCTTATTTCTAGACTTGTCTAAAGCCTTTTAACACAGTTTGTCACAGCAAACTTCTAGTTCAAATGTCCTCACTAGGTCTCTCTCAGCCCACACTTCTGTAGTTCAAAAGCAAACTATCCAATAGGTATCAGTCAGTAAAATGGCACTCCACACTCTCTCTTACTTCCCAGTCATCAGTGGTATAGCACAAGGCTCTATCCTTGGTCCTCTCCTCTTTAACATTTTCACCAACACCCTCTATACTTCCACACATCAGGCCCTCCTAATACAATATGTAGATGATTCCATTCTTGTTTGCACATCTGACAACATGGTACACCTCCAAACAATTACTCAAGAAGCTATAATTGCCAGTTAAACATGGATTTGTAACTCACAACTCATGCTCAACCCAAAAAGACCACCTTCTACTTTTTTCCCCAAATCCCTCTGTCATAAAAAACAAAATTTAAAGTCCTCTGTCTGTCACTTCTCATAGCAAACTATTAGGGGTGATAGTGGATTATAATCTTACATTTGACCTGCATATACAAAATTGCATAAGAAAACCTCATCAAAAACTAGGGATGCTTTACAAAGCCAAAAACGTTTTCAACAACACAACTAAAATTACACTTGCCACCACTTATCACCAACCCAGTGTTCTTTATGGTGCTTCCATCCTTAATAACCTCCAGGCTTCACAAAAAATAAAACTAGAACAATGTTATAACAAAGTTGTTAAATTTGTTACACATACCCCTTTCAGAAGTATAGCACTGAAAAGCCTAAATTGGTTAGAACTGCCACATCAACTAACTTTATACAATTTCTTACCACCTATAAAATTATCCAACTTCCATTTGCAAAACATTCTACACAACTATGTTCCCAGTTGGTCATTGTGATCCTGTCTTTCTCTACAAACCTATCATATCTGCTGGGCATTGACTGTACTCGTACAAGATTGCTAAGGCCTGGAAATCCTTACCAGAATCCATTAGGTCTATACCCTCCCTCTCTCTCATCTTTCAAAACCACTCTGAAAGACTTCCTAGCTAAAATCTGGCTCTATTCTTGCTGAAATCCAGGCTAAACTATATCCCTAAATGTAAACAAGTACCTAAATATTAAATGATTGTCATACACCGTGTATCAATTTTTAACCAATTGTTTTATTTTATGTCTAATCTGTTATAATTATTTACACTGCAGATGTTTTTGCTTTATTTTTGAAGATTGTAAAATTATTGTTCTTAAAATGTTTTCTAATAATTTGGAGCTTTTCTCCACAGGTCTCCACTGAAACTGGTCTTCTACCAAGTTGAACTTTCCCTGTAATCAAATCTCAATAATAAATTTGCCAACTGGGGTCTCTGAGGTGTACATGCTGCTAGAAATCTGGTGTATGCTTTCTAGGCAGTAATGTTTCTCAGTCTGGGTGGAGCAATACATTGTAGCACACTGACTGGTCAGTGGTAGGTAATGTTGACTTTTAGACACTGTATAAATTGGGCCTCAATTATTCAACAGTAATAGTATATATATTTTCTATTTTTGTGCTTTGTGTTCTTGTGCAGAGCAGGTCCAGCAGCTGGTAAAGAAGTTCCTTAAAGTAGTATTATATATACATTCTTCTTTGGAGAACCTTCCTCACAGTGGGAGTTGAATTTCATAATTAACAGGCTTACCCATTCATCATTTCTCAGTGTTGCACAGGTTCATTTTCTGGAAGATACTTTTTCTGGTGGCCATCATCTCTGCAGGTATAATCACACAGCTTCAGCCTCTCTGGCTGTTTTATGTAGGGAACCATGTGTGGTCTTTATCAGTGACATGTAATCCCTTAGGATGAAACTGCATTTCCTTCTGAATGTAGTTTTAGAATTGCCCTGAAACCAGACTATGCATCTCCTTATTTTCTTCTTAGCGGCAGACAGCAGAGTAGAGAGATATTTTTAACTCCTTGGATATGCACTGTCATCCTGTCATCTCAGGTATTACTCAAACCAGGCACCTGACTATATGAATATAGATCAATTCCTTGTCCCCTTCACACTAGTTATGGAGTAAAGGAAGGACTCACACTTGCCAAGGAAACACTTTCAGTATGGATTGCCAAGGGTACCACTGTTTGTTGTCAGGTAGCTAATCACCATAGATGATTCAGCACTCAAAGCCCACTTCACTAGTGGTGTGAAGGCCTACTTTAAGAATATCTATGTTGCAGATATGTGAGCCACAGGTAGGATTCTTAATGAAGAGAAATAGTTTGATGGTACAGCAAGCTGAAGATAACAGTGACATTTATCTTTGAAGATGTACAGGAGCGGATCCATTGATTTGATACATGAAGTTTTAGTTGTGTTTTAAATAAATCTACATTTTGAATGGGTATCACCGATAGTAGGATGTGGTTCCATAGTTTAGCTACACTATTTGAGTATAGAGAGTAAGTTGCAGTACTATATGATTTAGTTATAGAGATGATTTTTCTCTGACGCATAAAATTCTTAACATTTATATTGGATTAGTAGTGCTATATTAATTTGTTAAAGGCTGGACATTTTTCTGGCTTATGAAAAAGTCTGCGTATTGTACTTAGAAACAGGTGATGTGATAGTTCTAATCAGTTAAATTCTCTGAGGGCTAGGCAGTGATGTGGTCTATTGTTATAGTTTAATGCAAGTTTAGCTATTTTATTATAATATTACTAAAATTTGGACATTTGTGAGACTTTAAAGTTAGTGAAGATTGGGGAAGAATAGAGGAGGGATGACAGTAAGAAAGTAAAAGCTGTACATCTTCTGGTTATGTCAGTGAGGTTTTACTCTGCAAAATGTACCTTGTCTTTAATCAGTTTTTTTAACCACATATGATACATGGTGGTCTAATTTTAACTGGTTATCACTGATGACACCCAGTAATTCTACACTGTTTACTTTGTCTGTCATGGTGTTGTTGGTAGAGATGATAGTGAATAGTATTGTTTTTGGTAGAGACTTGTTTTGGGGTAAAGAGCAGTAATTAATTTTTTTAGACTTTACTAGTAGTCGTGAATTATGTAGCCACATTTCATTTGATACAAATGATTGTTAAAAGGTACTGGAGTTTAGAGAGAGATTTGGCTAAGAAGATTAAGGTTGAGTCTTCAGCATGTTGAACAAGGTTTGCATTTTTGTAGCAGTGTAGAGGTCTTTGATGAATATGTAGAAAAGTACGGATCCTACTGTAGAATTTTGTGGGGCACAAACAGTTATTGGCAAGAAGATGAAGAAGTCATTCTTCCATTTCACTACTTGTGCTCTGGTTAAGAGTTAGCTATGAACTGTTGCACTGAAGAGTTGGTGAACCCTAAGGATGGGAGTTTATGGAAGAGTTTCTGGCATGAGACTGTATCAAAGGCTTCTAATAAGTCTAGGAAGATGATGGAGACTAGGCTTCTAGTAGTTTTATGGGTGTTGGCAGTATTAACAAAATTCACCAAAGCAGTAGTTGTGCTCTGATAAGGACAAAAGCTCTGATTGGGTTAAACACAGAAGCTGGTTGTCTATTAGATAGTTGAGAAATTGGGTCTACTTTAATTAAACGAAAGCGGAATCCGTCAAATACGAATCCGTCGACACATAAACAGCGAAATACGATAACGTCGAACACGCAAAACAGCAAAATTTAAACATCAAAACCGCAATAGACGGTCAACCCCACCGCCCGTAACATACTACCTACGCAAACACAACAAAAAAAACACACACATACACTAACCAAAACCCTACTACTAACCCTAAATTAAAGCACCAAAATCCCACTTGTAACCCTACACTAAACCCCACATACACAACTATCTATGCACTTATATTAACCCGCACCCTAACCCTAAGGTCTGTAACTATCGCACACTTACCTTATGGAGCTATACTGCAGACAGGCCAACTATGACAATTCAACATTTCTGATTTCGCTGTTTAGTGCGTTCAATGTTTCTGCGTTTCGCTGTTTATGTGTCGACGGATTCCACTTTTGTTTAATTAAAGTAGACCCAAGAAATTGTGTATGAGTACATTTTGCTAATAGTATTGCTAAGAGAGATAAAATGACAGTTGGCTTATACTTTGAAAGATCCAAATTAATTACACCCTTCTACAGTGGAATAATGAAATATTTTTTCATAACCAAGGGACTTTATTTTCAGCTATGGTTTTATGTATCAAAATTGATTCTGGATAACCAATATCCTCAGCTGCTATTTTAAGATATTTACTTGTTTTTTTTGATTGGATAATGAATACAAACAATGTTTGATGATATACATATGAATTTTGAATATATATATATATATATATATATATATATATATATATATATATATATATATGGGTCTCATGCAGAATGCCAAAGCTTAACACTTCGAATTGCATATGGTCGGAGACCATCTGATCGAAGTTTTAAATTTCAAAGCATACAGCATGGAATCGGAGATTTCCCTTTTCCTCACTGTAGTGCGATGTCGGAGTTGGTATATTTAAGTAGCAGGCGGTGTGGGGGGTACAGGGGGGCTTTCCCCCCTGCATATATTTATTTTAGGTTGTTTTTGTTTTGTTTTTTTTTTGATTTGTTGAATGATCGACATTATAAAATTTGATCATATGGTTTCGACCATATGTGTTCGATATTTTGTATTGTTGATCATTTAACATAGACCCATATATATATATATATATATATATATATATATATATATATATATATATATATGTGTGTGTGTGTGCACTTCATAACATTGAAATTTCATAACGTTGAATTTCATAACATTGAGACCATAACATCGAAAATTCAAAAGACTGAAAGCCCAAAACATTGAAAACTCAGAACATTGAAAGTGTGCTTTATAACATTGAAAGCTACATTGCACAAGTAAATAATATCACCTCCACCTACAACCACACCTAACTTACAAACACACTTTCTACAATGTTTCTGCAGGGGGGCAAGCTTCCCTGCACCCCCACACCCCCTGTAAATTAAATATACTAACTCCAAGATCACACTAAAACTTACTTTCGGCTTTTCCCGGTTAGGGGTCGCCACAGCGGAACTCCGGTCCGCTAATGATTGGCAGTAGAGTTTTACGTGCTGGCTTGCCGGGCCTAACGCACAACCTTCAGCGAAGGAACACCCATTCATGCATGTCGACACACACAGAAGATGCTCTAACTGAGAATTGAACATGCAACATCTAACTGTGAGGCGACAACGCTACCGCAGCACCACCACCGCAGTTAACTCCAAGATCACAGTGGAAAAAAGTTAATTTCCTAACCTCACAGTGAGGTTAAATGTAGTAGAAAGTGTGTTTGACAGTTAGGTGTTGTTATAGGTTTAGAGGATGTTATTTATATATGCATTGTAGTTTTCAATGTTATAAAGCACATTTTCAATGTTTTGGGATTTAGATGTTTTGGCCTCAATGTTATGAAATTCAGCTTTATGAAATTTCAATGTTATGAAGTAGACCCATATATATATATATATATATATATATATATATATATATATATATATATATAATTTATACAAACATATATATATATATAATTATATATATATATATATATATAATTTATACAAACATATATATATATATATATATATATATATATATGGATACCCTTCACATGGTCGACAGTTCATATAATCGACACTCATTTGGTCGACAGTTCATTTGGTCGACAAGCAGATTTCCCCCCTTCCCCAATATTGTGCAACCCTGGAGTTGATATATATAGTTAGGGGGGTGTGGCACAGCCCCACATTAGTGTGGCAAAGCCCCCCACCTAAAATGCTTGTCGATTAAATGAACTGTCGACCAAATAAACTGTCGACCATATGAACTGTTGACCATGTCAGGTAGACCCATATATACATATATATATATATATATATATATATATATATATATATATGTATGGGCATACCTCCCAACCGTCCCGAATTACTCGTTTTGTACCGAGTTTTGCGGTCCAAATAATGGAGTGCCATGATTCCCGAATGGCACCCCTTCATTTCCGATTTTTTTCCAGCTATTTTTTTTAATTTGTTTGCTTTCGCGCTTTGAGCTGAAGTCATCACGTCAGCCTGTCAGAATTAAGGCTGAAGGGCTCATGTGCACACATTTGTAGCTGTTTGGAATTGGTTCTGAAAACCACACAGAGGTGCTTTCTGTTTGCCAATTGAGTTACTGCTGCTGCACGCCAGAGTTTAAGCCACACAGACTGAGGAGGTTGAGTTGCTTTCCATTAGGAGTTTAAGTTGCACAGACAGTTTTTTTTATTTGCTTGAGTTACATATGGCTGTTGAGGTTATACTTTGTGTGTGTGTGTGTGTGTGTGTGTGTGTGTGTGTGTGTGTGTGTGTGTGTGTGTGTGTGTGTGTGTGTGTGAAAATGCCCCCAACAGAATACACCTGATGGCTAGAGGTACTCAGACTCAAATCATGTACCTTGGGTACAGGTAAAAAGAGCCTAAAGTCAATAGCCACCACCACTTGTGAACTTATTCTTCATATTTTTGTTCCGTTCCTCATTAAATCTGTGGATTTCAGGAGTTTTTTGGCAAATCACTGAAGGATTGTTTTCACTAATTGACAGGCATTTGAATTTCAGACTTCATTCTTCAGAAAATAAATGGTAACACAAAATCTTTTAATCTAGCAAGTTTATAAGATCAGTATCTGAAATTTGTCTGTATTTTGGGGCTGTATTCCCCCATTATTGGCTTTTTCCAGGTTTTTTGTGCTAAGACATTGAGAGCTATGGTGAGAAGTGAGAACTGAATTCATTAAATGATAGCCATTTAAGTTTCAGTCTTCCTGTACTTCAGGAAACTGCTGATTTGGCTTAGTGGCATGATGCTCTGACTATAGTGTACATTGTCCTGGGTTCAAGACTTGGCAGTGAAATGCATGGTGGTAACAACATTTTCTTCAAGCAACTTCCCAAAATTATACAAGCAATGTTTAAAATGTGTCCCTGGTTTTTGGCCTTTTGTCCCCCCTCCCAAAAAAAGCTGAAACTGAAAATAAGTGTGAGAAGCTGTGCAAGATGCCTATGGCTTGCACTACTGTCATTCTATTTATATGTGTAAGTAGACTTTTGTCATGAAAATTTTCTGAATAGGACAGTTTTGTCATTACTGGCTCTGAATAGGGCAGTTCTGTCATTATTGATTCATGCATTTTGTTTCATTGCCTACTGGAAAAATGTTTAAACAGAAAATTTAAAATGCATCATTCGCTCAAACTTAAGTCTAACAAGTGTGCTGTATTATACAAGGAATATAATTTAATAAAGTCAGGAAGGTGTATCCAAGAATGCATGTATGTTTCTTGTTTTGTGTGCAAGGGGCCTATGGTTTTGTGCAAGGGGCCTATGATTTGAAAACAGCCCAAAGGTAATCTTTATCCACCACTGGCCAGATGCATTTTCTTTGGATGTGGTATGGGTTTCAATGTTTCAATGAATGTGAGTTTCAAGGGCAGAGAAGTTTTAATGCCAAGTCTATTTTCATTGTGAGACAGTATTGCTTTGTTAAGCATATATCTATTAGTGTTTGTGCATTGTGCTATAAAATGTAAAAATAAATTCCAAGTAATCATTGTAGAAGTAAAGCAGTATGCACACATCAGTGTTTATGGTAAATGTGGTGAAATAGCCAGGTAATGGGACATTGGAATGGCTGCAGGGGAACTCTGGTGCTATATTTTGGTTCTGTTCTTCAGTTTGATTTTGAAAGTTGGTATCCCACAATTCCACTGGAGTGGTGAGATTATGTAATTATGTATGCAAACTTTGGGATAATCAGCATACAGATTTGTACCTATTTTTCATGGGCCTTGTCCAGATTTTTGAGGTTTCCAGGTTGAGAGGTATGTATGTGGGTCCGCTTTTAAATCTTGAAAGCTCATAATCTTGAAATTCAAAATACTGAAGTCAAAATCTTGAAAGTTCAAAATACTGAAAACGCAAAATACTGAATTTCATAATACTGAAAAAACTACAGGATAGTAACACTTACTATCTGCCATCAGAAGTACATAGAGAAACAAAAGACAAAGCATATTAGTTTACTCAAACTATTAGCAGGGGGGAAAACCCCCTGCAACCCCCACACCCCCTGCTACTTACATATATCAACTCCAAGATCTCACTTTACTACACTAAGATGAGTTATGTTGTGTTATAGTAAATTAAAAGTGAACATGACTAAGGTTACAACAAGACACTCATGAAGCATGTAATGGTATGTCTGCCATTTTCTTCTGTGGAATGC